>NC_056725.1:664543849-664633849 GCF_019279795.1 Protopterus annectens
TCTACATATCACATACAAGCCAAGTATAAAATTAAGACTTTTTATTATCAATTAAAGCTAAAGCAAAGAAAAAAACACAAAACTACATATTGTACCCTAGTACTACATACTGCACACTAGCAAATTAATCTAAAGCAAAGAAAAACACTAAATTACAAACTGCACCCTAATACTTTATACTGCACACTAGTACACTAAATCACTTTTTTTAAAAGTGTATTTTGAATTTGATTTTATGGCTTGAAGAAGGGCCTGATTTGAAACAATATTTGAGTAAAAGTCACAACATTTCATCTGGTAATTTACAGTCATCATTAGTTCGGCTTTTAACAAGTTCACACTACATCGGTTTCGCACATCTGTCCATTTACCTTTCACCAAAGAAAAACCTTTTTCTGCAAATGCGTTTGTGGTCTGTACAGATAAAACCCTAGCAATTACCGGATATAGTGTAATCAGTTCAGGCCCCTCTTTGAAAAGCTTCAGCCACTTCTCTCCTGGAGTCAAGCTTGTGTTACATAACTGTTCCAGAAAGGGCCTAATTGCCAAGTAGTCCCTAAAAAGATAGTCTTCGTCTACATCCTGCAGACTCAGGGCAGTAGTCACATTAAGTAAGTCACTGAAAGCAAAGGGCTCATTTAGAGATAATTTAGACAGTGTAAACAAGTAGTTGCTTTCAGTATAATCAAACCACTGTTCCAGGTACTTCACTGCTGTCTCCAAGAACACAATGAAGTCTCTTTTCAGTTTGTTAGCAGAAGTGCTGTCTAATGTGCTCATAAGTGCCCTACGTTTCCCTCCAAAGAAAGCACCTTCAGCTCTTGTCTGCAGTTTTTGCTTCAGAGAGACCATTACACAAAAAGTTTCCATGGCAGTAAGTGCTGATTTTTCTAATGTACTTATATGTTCATTAAAATCAACTAGAACAGCAGAGAGAAAGTGCAAATAGTACTAGGGCAGTGTAGGCAATTCATTCTCACCATGCTCATTAGCTGAAAAGTACTGCCATATTTGCCGGGGGGTCTCCTCTTCTCCCTGGGAGAGGAAATAGGACTGGAGCACTGGGACATTTTTCACTAAACCTTCAATGGCTGTGAGTAGTGACAGCCACCTTGTTGGCACATGCCTTAACAGACTCTCAAATTCCATGCCACAAAACTCAAAGAAGTCTTTCAAGTCTCTGGACCTTGTGGCAGAACTTGAGAAGTGGCTGAAAAGTTTAATTACAAATACTTCCACGTCATATGGTAGTTGTGCTGCAGCTTTTTTTGGCTGCATTGTGAATGATGTAGGCAACACAGTTAGCCTTCTGGAGTGATGGGCACTTTTCTTTTAATCTGGTATACAGACCACATTTCTTATCATAGTTCACACTGGCATTATCAGCCCCATAAGATGAAATGCTATTCCAGGGCAAGGAGTGTCTTTCTATAATGTTGGAAATTTGCTGTGAAATAGCCTGTGCAGATTCATCAGGGTCTACATAAAAGTCCAAAAGGCCATTCACCACCCCTTCTTCTTTAGAAAAATACCTCACAACAAGTGGAAATAATTTTTATGTTTCCCTTGTTGGAGGCATCTGATGAAATTGCAAATGAAGTGCCTGGTTTTTGAAGGTCATGCAGGAGACGCTCCAATGAGTGCAGTCCAAAAATAATTTTGACTATGGCTTCAACCTTGGTTCTTCCACAAGATTGTCACTGTACAACTGGCTGGCCAACTTTACTGCACAGTCCAAGCTGTTATAGGAAATATTGTGCTTAACAGCATGGAACACCTCAGAGGCTTCTGCTGCAATGATACTAAGTTCTGGTCCCTCAATGTTTGTGTTCCTTGCCCACTTTGTCATCAGGTGACTGGATTTAGCTTGAAGAATAGCAGTCTTATGTTTTTCAGTTGCCTCATGTCATGCGACATCATTTCTTCCACTGTGGGTCACTAGAAATTCTTTCTTGCAGTACCTGCAGAATGCTTTGACATCACTGCATCTCTCGATCCAGTCGAATTCTGTTTTCCAAACATCCTGCCACTTGCACATTCTCTTGCTGCTGGTTGACTGTGATGAAGTTGCTGCTCTCTTCATGCTTGAATCTGTACTTTCCTGTTATGCAACATATTTACCAAAACTGTGTTAGTAGGGTGCAGTAACATACAGGAGCACAGCACAAATGGACTGGCTCAAAAAACATTGGCACACAAAAGAACTGGCTTGAAAAACATTGGCAAGCAAAGGAACTGGCTCGAAAAACATTGGCACATAAAAGAACTAGCTCAAAAAACATTGGCACGTAAAATAACTGGCTCAAAAAACATTGGCATGCGAAAGAACAGGCTTGAAAAACATTGGCATGTGAAAGAATTGGCTTGAAAAACATTGGCATGTGAAAGAGCTGGCTTGAAAAACATTGGCATGTGAAAAAACTGGCTTGAAAAACAGTGGCACTCGAACAAATGGCTTGAAAAACAGTGGCACTCGAAAAAACTGGCTTGAAAAACACTGGCACTCAAAAGAACTGGCTCGAAAAACATTGGCATGTGAAAGAACTGAGGAATAGTGCAGAAAAGAGTTAACATTACAAACAGTTTGAAAAGGTCAAATAGTAAATGAGGTAATGTAGGGGGCATTTTGGCCATTGAAAACAAGAAGTTATGTACTCACCATAATGTTCCATCTAAGTAGGTAAACTTCATTTGTCAGCAACCTATGGGTTATTGGATCCATATCGGATCTGAACCGGCAGTTTCCAGCAGCTAAGATCTGAGCTCCAAGGTCCTCCCCCTTACCCATAACTCCCTGCCATCCCTTCCTGACCTCAGATCGAGTTTGCCTAAAACAAGGCTTGCAATTGCAACCTGCCTAGGGTAAACTGGGTGCAACCTACCAAGAAGCAGGAACACCAAAAAAAAAAAACATCCGAAGAGGACAGTGGGATGGAGGGAGGGATGGTTGCTGACAAATGAAGTTTACCTACTCAGATGGAACGTTATGGTGAGTACATAACTTCTTAATCTGAAGTAGTTAACTTCATTTGTGGATCAACCTATGGGACAGAGTCCTCAGCTACCTGAATCTTGGGAGGCCCTCAAGCAAGGATGTTCCGGAGCACTGCGGAGCCAAAGGATGCTCTCCCTCTGGAAACCAGATCTAACTTGTAGTGGTTTATAAAAGTGTGAGATGAGGCCCACGTGGCAGCCGAGCAAATGTCATCCAACGAAACTGTAGCTCGAAAAGCAGCAGAGGTAGAAATAGACTGAGTTGAATGGGCATGGACTCCCTGAGGAGCAGGCCTGCCAGAACTCTCATAAGCCAAGAGAATACACTGAGAAATCCACCTGGATAGTGTGACTTTAGAAACAGCTTTCCACAGACTGGATCTAGCAAAGGACACAAATAACTGATCTGAACGTCTATGACCAGTTGTCCTGTGCAGGTAAAATCTCAACTGTCTATGTAGATCCAAAGAGTGTAATATGGATTCACCCTTATTTTGGTAATTAGGGAAGAAGACTGGAAAATTAATAGACTGATTAATATTAGCTTCGGAAGCAATGTTGAGGAGAAAGGAGGGATTGGTCCTGAGGAATATCCTATCCTTGTGGAAAATCAAGTACGGAGGCTTGGCACAAAGGGCTTGAAGTTCCGAAACCCTTTTTGTCGACGTGATAGCGATAAGAAAGGCCATTTTCCAGGGCAAGAACTTGAGATCTACCGAGGCAGCAGGCTCAAAGGGGGGAGCTATTAAGGCCTGGAGCACCAGTGATAAGTCCCACGGAGGGTTCACCTCTTTGACTGGAGGCCTTAGTAGGAAAGTGCCCTTTAAAAAGGCCTTACATAATCTGGATGAAGTCAGAGGGCCAAGATCACATCCAATGTGTTAATGAGCGATAGCCGCCAACTGTACTTTGACTGTGGAAGAGCTGGCACCTTTATCAAACAGTCCCGACAGAAAATCCAGGACAGCTGGTAACGGAGCTGTGAAAGGATCTAGGTTCTGATGTTCATCCCAAATAGAAAAACTTTTCCATTTGCTATGATAAACCTTCCTAGTAGATGGCTTGTGGGCCGCCACTAGGATCGCTCTGACCTGGGAAGAGATACCGGGAGTCCGAACTAACAGTGGAACTGGATCAACCAAGCTGTGAGCTTGAGGTTGTCCAGGTTTGGGATTGGTAGGCCCAGGGGATGAGATATCAGATCCAGATGGGGATCTAGAATCCAGGGGGGATTCACTAGATGAGACCACAGATAAGTGAACCATGCCTGATGAGGCCAGAATAGGGCAATGAGGATTATTGTGCACCCCAACCGTCTGGCTTTCTGCAGAAATTTGAACATCAGGGGAAGGGGCGGATAAGCATAAAGAAGACCAGGAGGCCAAGCATGCACCAGAGCATCTCTTGGTGATTCCCTGGATGGGGGAATTAGAGTGAATTAGGTGTCGCACTTCGTGTTTGAAGGAGAGGCAAAAAGATCGCAACAAGGTTGGCCCCATTTGGAGAAGATCTGCTTCGCTACATTGGGATTCAGAGACCACTCATATGGGGAGAGGATGGTGAGACTCAGTCTGTCCGCTAGGATGTTGGATCGACCCGGAATGTGCGTCGCTTCGAGAAAGCGGTTGGTGGAAATCATCCATTCCCAAACTCTCATGGCCTCTCGACAAAGTGGATAGGACCTGGTTCCCCCTTGTTTGTTGATATACCAAACGACAGACATGTTGTTCGTCTGGATCACAATCATCCCGATGGGAAAAAGGCTCTGAAGTGCTTGCAACGCTAACAGCACTGCCCTCATCTCCAGGACATTGACATGCAGTGAGGTCTCCGTCTAGTTCCATGTGCCTTGGACGGTCCTGCCGCAACAATGCCCCCCCCCCACCCAAGGTGAGAGGCGTCCGTGGTCACTGTGGCTAGGGGAGGGGACATAGAGAAGGTGCGCCCCTTTTGGAGGTCTGGAGACTGGAGCCACTATAAGAGGGCACTCCTGCAAACCCTGCTGAGAGGGACAGGATGGCTTAGGGGAAAACGTAGTAAGGACCATTGGACTTGGAGTGTCCATTGTAGAATTCTCATATTTAGGCGCGCCATGGGAAGGAGATTGATGGTAGCCGCCATAGAGCCTAGGGCCCTCGGGACCAGTTCCACCGGAGGGGTCGGACAATGAAGAATGGCCTGCACATGTAGTTTTAGGGATCGCAACCGGTCCGGGGTTAAGAAAACTAAGAGCTGGTTTCTGTCTACCCTGGCTCCGAGAAAATCTATGACCTGAGTCGGGAGCAGGGAGGACTTCCCAGTGTGAATCATGATCCCCAGCCAGGGAGCTAAGCAAAGGAAGAAGTTCCTGGCTGTGCAGAGTAGATGCCATGTGGGAGCGGTCAGGAGACAGTCGTTCAGGTATGGAAAGACCTGAATTCCCTGGAGTCTCAGGTGGGCCACTACTACCGCTAATACCTTGGTGAACACCCTGGGGGCTGTGGTGAGACCAAAGGGGAGGACCCTGAACTGATAGTGACTGGCTCCTAGCCGAAAGCGGAAAAATCTCCTGGATCGTCTGTCCATTAAGATGTGGTAGTACGCATCCTTGAGGTCTATGGAGCACATCCAGTCATTCTCCTGCAAAAGGGGGAGAATGGAATGAAGAGTGACCATCCAGAACTTTTCTTTGGCTATTGCCAGGTTCAATAGAGATAAGTCGAGGATTGGCCTTAAGTACCCCGTCTTTTTTGGTACCAAGAAGTACCTGGAGTAAAAGCCCGATCCGTACTGGTCTGGGGGGATGTGCTGGATTGCTCCTTTTTCTAGTAGCTGCCAAATTTTCTGTAGCTGTGGCCTCCCTCTGATCGGGTGGGACATCAGGGAGGAATCTGGGTCTGAGAGGGGGATGGAGAAACGGAATCACGTAGCCTCTGGATATGATCCGAAGCACCCAGCGGTCTGTTGTGATGGACTCCCAAGCTGCTAGGTGCTTCGAGAAATGCCCACCGACTGCCTCCAGAGTGGAGCAGTTGGGTAACCCCTCAGGGTTGCTGCGTGGGCCAATCAGAGAAAGGTTCTCTGGACCCAAAGTTCTTTGGGCCCCCTCTGCCTCTAGGGTGGCATCCACCCTGTCCTCCTCTGCCTTTGAAGGATGGGGAGTCCAGAGCAAAACGGGATTGCTGAGATTTTCGGAACCACATCTTCTTCTTCTGTCCCTTTTGGTTCTTTGAGAAGGACCTCTGGGGAGCAGAGAAGTGGACTCTGACAGCAGACAACATCTTCCCGTCTTTCTCACTCTGGACTAAGGTATAGCGCATGGTCTTGCCAAAAAGAGCAGAACCATCAAACGGGGCATTAGCGAATGACGCCTTGAAGGGTTCCGCAAAATCACAGTGGTGAAGCCAGGCCTGTCGCCTTAGTACGATGCCCGCTCCTCTAGTGGCCCCCTCCATAGCATGGGACAGCAGCCGCATAGAAGTATTGGAAATCGACCTGAGAGTGGCTATTCAGGTAGAGTACACCTGTTTGTTCTCTGCCGACATGGACTCTGGGGGTGACCCAGCGTATTCTTTGATAAGGTCCCACTGGAACTGTATGACATGTGCCATGTAGTTCAGCGACCTTATGGGGAAGGTGGCTGAAGCAAACATCCGCTTCCCCAAATGGTCCATTGCCCGGGACTCCTTGTCAGGGGGATGGGCCGAGGGACTCTCTTGGGTCAGTTCCCTCTTAGTGGCCGCCGCCACCAACATGGCATCTACAGGGGTTCCCTTGCTCCAATGAGACCTGTCTGAAGGTGGGCCAAGAATTCTGTCAGGCCTCTTAAGGACAGGCTCCACAGTGTCCGGCTCCTTCCAAGCCCTGGTAGTGATCAGATCTACCAGGGGATCAGCCGGAGGGGACACCCAAGAGGTAGACAGGCCTGCTTCAAATGCCTCCAGGAACACGGACTCGTCCAAGGAAGGCTTTGGGGCAGACCACCCCCCCCAGATCCTGAGCATCTCCATGATGTCTCCAAATGAGATGTCTTTGGGGAGGCGATCTTGGGGAGCCTTCCCCTTCTTCCAAGTCCGTGTCCTCAGTCAAGTACTCGGGGGAGTCCAAGTGCCTCCTTTTGCACTTGCGCTTGTGAGGGACCTCCTCAGGGGGGCTGTCTGAGGAGGCCTCACCAGCCAAATCTTGTTCCAACAAGGGAACTACCTGGGACATCTGAGCAGGCTGTCCATGGGGCCAGGTGATGGAAGTCGGACCCATCTGTGAGGGAGTGCAAGTTGGAGCCGTAGCTAAGGCAGGGGGCCTGGATTTCATCAACAGAACCCTCTCTACCATGTCGAATGCCAAAGGAGAGACGCTCTCCGTAGGATCCGAGAGCCGACTCTCCCTCGGATCCGACGGGCAGATCGGGGCCGGAGCCAAAGTCGCCAGATCCGAAGGGCCAGTATGCTCTGACCTAGTCAGAGCCGGAGGCACACTGTCTGCCTCAGATCCAAAGCTCAGCTCTTGGCTCCAAGAGCTAGGATCCATAGAAAAGGGACCCGACAGGCTCGAGGGTACTGTCGGTGCCGAAGTACCCGAGACTACTGGCGCCGACAACCCCCTGGCTCCAACACTACTCGGCTCCGAAGACCCCGAGCCTGGGAAGCGGGTCGGGGAAGGAGCTATCAGGGTGAAAAAGGGGGTCGAGATCCCCCCTCTGGAGGGGGGGGAGGCAGGAGCACTCCCATCTGCAGCTGGGACTGGAGGAACCTTCTCATCATCCGGTCCAAGTCTGCATCTGTCAGGCTTCTGGTCGACCTGGAAGAGGCCACCAAGGCAGGACAGGAGTGCCGCCTCGATGACCTTGAGGGAGATCGGGTCTCCTCCTCCTGTGGCCCCGGCAAAAAGCAGGGAGAACAGGGCCGAGAAGGCCCAGCCGTCCTGGGGGGAGAGACCCGCTTAGCAGGTGGGGCTGATGCAGAGGCCTCGGCCTGCCTCTTGTGTTTCTCACGGCGCTTCTCCCTCCTAGCTTCCCTATCCTCCTGGCCCGAAGAGGGAGGTTGAGTCTCGGCCAGAGGAAGGGAAGGGTCCATGGATGCTGCAGTAGCAGGAACCACGGAGGGGCCAGAGGACGGAGCTGAGTCCAGGGGCAGAAGTCCCGCCAGGATCAGCTTCGACCTCCAGTCCCTGATAGCCCTGTGGTTGAACACTGCACAAATAGTACAGCCAGAAGAAAGGTGTTCAACCCCAAGGCATAAAACCGGGAAAAGCTTATGGCCACACTCTGTACATTTAGAAAAGAATGTCTTGGAAGCCTCAGACATTTAACTAAAAACACAAGCACTAGGCCCCAAGACCACACACACACACACAAACACACCCTAACACTCTAAAATTCAAGGGGGAGGGAACGCATAACCCGAGGGAACTCTCTAAAACTAAAACGAAACTAGTTCCAACACTCAAAAATCACTCAAACTTTAGAAGGTTTAAAGAAAAAAGGAAGGGTTTTTCTCACAAGACTGAAAAACTCAGACGCTGAAGATCAAGCTGCTGTCCAAACCGCGGCAGACTAGATCTGAGGTCAGGAAGGGATGGCAGGGAGTTATGGGTAGGGGGGAGGAGCTTGGAGCTCGGATCTTATCTGCTGGAAACTGCCGGTTCGGATCTGATATGGATCCGATAACCCATAGGTTGATGCACAAATGAAGTTAACTACTTCAGATCTAACATTAACACAGCTTGTAGAAAATGAAATGTATTATTTTTACCACTGAACATGCCCCCCCACCTCACCCCACTCCTCAAGAAAAAAGTTAACCACATTTTCACTGAACCAAAAAAACACTAAAATGAATGAGAATGCACAGTGGATACCATAGACCTGATCTAGCTTTTGACCACAACAGTCAAAAGAAATGTATGGCATTAATTTACACAGCGCAATGATATATTAATGAACATGCCCAACAGCAGCACTGGTCATAATCGGATTATAATGAAAACAGTACATTGTAAGTTTATTGAAGACATCACTAAAACACAAAATACAAACTTTGCTACTTATAAAAGCAAACTACCCTGTAACAATGACATGGTTTAGCACAAACTCAAATACACTGCATTAACTTCTGAGCATGCATCCGCAAAAAAAAAATAAATAAACAGGAAAAAAGTCTGTAAACATTTTACCTTTTAAAAATACTTCCTTCAAGAGAAGTAAAATAAACTACAATATACAGCAGACTCCATGGACTCTTTATCTCAAAACATAGCAATTAAGAGTAATTTACCCAGCACAGCAATGCAATAAACAAGCCCAAGTAAAAGCAGCACACCCATATTCACATTACAAGCAAAGCAGGACATTTTAACCTTATTAAAAAACGCATAAAAAATTAAATGCAGACATTTACAAGTATAAATGAAAACAATCTTGAAACAGCTTCAGCAAGTTGGCAATATGTACCTATTAGAATAATAAATGCACTACATTAACTGTTAACATTCCCTCTTGTACCACATACACATTGACTTGCAAGAACTAACAGGAAAAATTACCCAAACAGTATAGCCTAACTTCCTGAAAACAGCATTAAATTGCACACATTTCCAGACAAAAAAGTGCAAACTATGCTTGAACATTTTCTATCTACAAAAAGAAAATACCCAGAAAAAGCTACGACAATAGAAATACAGCACACTAAATTTATATTTCACTGCCCCCCACCAGAAATAAACAAAACTTCTATACACACAGTTCAGCCTTTTAAAAGTAATGCTTCCAAATCATACCCCCAAGAACAATAAAAATTGCATATACATACAGGTTTTATACCTTTAAAAACTACTACTCAAAAATCTCAAAATAACCACTGCACAGATTTAAATACTGCATAATACATCCCCATCTACCTCTAAACATTAAAAACTTAAATAAAGCACAGTATTCCCATTTTAAATAACTAAAGCCACAAAATACTATGTTATGTACTTATCACTATCACAGTTTTTGCTGGGCTAGCTTGCTTCCTTCCTGCTGGAATGGCTAGTTGGATGACTGGCTCTGTCTGCTCAAGTGGCTGGGCTGGCTGGCTAGCAGGCTCCCTTGCTGGCTAGCAAGCTCCCTTGCAGGCTGGCTTCTTTGCTGGCTGGCTGGCTGGCTTCTTGTCTGGCTGGTTTCTTGGCTGGCTGGCTGGCTGGCTTCTTGGATTAGAAATTTCAGACCTTAAGTATTTCCTTAATCCTTCACAGCTGTAGAGTACTAAGACAAAACTGCTCTACAGCTGCGACCTTTATTGGGCTCTTTGAGGTGAATCCCTGCTCCCTCCAATCCCTGCAGGCAATTGCTGCTTGAATTACACCACCCGGACCTAACAGGGAATCCCTCTAACTGCAGGTCTGAGATGGTGACGTAGCCGCATTGCCGTGGAAAAACCGGAAGTATTTTAAGCTTTTCCACGGAAATGGCAATTCCAAGAGCATTAAAAGTGGAAAACAGGACTTTTAAAGTCCCACTGTCTGTGAATGCGGGAAACAGGATGAGAAGGCTCAACCCATGAGTGTCCCGCTGACAACGGGATGGGTGGCAACCGAATTCACTTAGAATGGTAGAACAGAGAAGGGGTGTTAAGTCTGAGAGGCTTCAGTACTAGTATCAATTACTTTTCTGCAGTGCCTCTTACAAATGTTTCTATTACTGATGTGTTACACATTCTGTGAAAAAAGCATCCAGAAATATCAACTCATTGCTGAGATAACAGAATTGTTTAGGAGATACTGCTTTTGAGGTTTCCGTTCCATCTCATGCTACTCCTCCTGTTTTCCTGCAAGGTTTAGTTAATTAGCCACCTATGCATTACAATAGACATCTGACAGAACTGTCTGTGTAGTGTGCCAGTAAGAGTGTTCTCTCATCTCTCTTCTTATTCATGTCATTTGAAAAGCACTTTCACAGTAAATAATGCTACAAAATGCTTGCATCAGTCCTTAACATGCAGGAGTCTTAAGTGTTTATTAGAACTCATATTGGGTACACACAACTGCTGATATGGCTGCAAGCAAATGCTCTTATCATCCATCAAGTAATAATCTGATTTCAGACAGATCATTATATTATAATGCAGTTGTCAGTCTTGTTACCTCTCAAACAGGCCACTGATGTTACCTTCAACTTTTCCTTATTGTTGCTTTAGTATGCAGTCGGTGAAATTTCCGTTGTGCATTTTCTGATGTTCCTCAATTAGGGTTACCACCTGTCCCACTTTGTGAGGGACAGTCCCTCTTTGTGCAGTTGTGTTCTGACCAAAAATATTAAAAATGGCAAATGTCCTGAGTTTGTAGGACATAATTATGTCCCATATTTTATGTAATAGTTGCATAAAATAGTTATTTCTGTATCTAAAATAACTAAATGTTACAAGAAACAGAATAAGCAACTTAACTTCTACAAGAATAAGCTTTTATTTAGGCAAAAAAGTAAAGTTCTAACCTTTGTACTGACAGTGGGTATGTGTCAGCCTGTAAAATTTGATGTGTGACCTGAAAATGTCCCACTTTGGCCATTTGAAAAGGTGGCAACCCTATCCTCAATATATTTCTCTGTAAGCACAACACTATACACACTATCACTGCTCCTAGCAATCTGCCTGAGTTAATGTCAATACTACTTTCCAATCTACACTGCTACATCCCTTTCTAGTTACTTACCCAACAATTCTGACAGTTCCTTGAGAAATAAAAAAAAAATAAGTGACTGTCATAAGCTTTGTGTTTTATAGCATAGTTATTTTAAGCAATCTACAGGTGACCTAGCAACAGGTTCAGTGGATCTTGTTGCAATTCTGTTAACTTTTTCCCTCAATGAATATTTATTTATTTATTACTATTTATTTATGTAATACTATGATTATTCCAAAGTACTTGTCATTCTCCCACTCAGAGATGTGCTCATTTTCAAATATTGGTATGTTAGCATTTGTAAGTCAGACACAGTGGCCAATTCAGCTGTCAAGTGTAACCACATATACTTGGAACAGAAAAAAACACACTGCTGACATCACCTGGCAAACACACAGGCATCAGGTTGATGTCTCTGTGCCTGTGTTCCACAATGATTTATTTCCTGTTGCAATAATTACTGTATGGACATGCTCTCACTCACAAATGCGCACACACACACACACACACACACACACACACACACACACACACACACACACACACACACACACACACACACACACAAAATACACACACACACACACACACACACACACACACACACACACGCACACACGCACACGCGCACATGCGCACACACGCATACACGCACACACGAGCACACATGGACACACAGACACACACACACACACACACACACACACACACACACACACACACACACACACACACACATGTTTATGTCAGAAGATCGAGTTTTCAGAAAATCTAACTTCATATGGTCGAGACTGCATGTTTGACTTTTCAAAAACTCGAATGAAATTTAAAAAAAAATTATGTTTTGCAGGGGGCAAGCCCTTCTACACCCCCCTCCTCCTGCAAATTGTATATACTAATGCTGAGATCACACTGCAGTGGGGAAAAGGGAAAATTCCCTGATCCCCACTGTACCATGATCTCCATACAAATGAGAGATGGTGGTCATAGTTCATATTAGAGTTATAAAAGAAAGTAAGGATGGAGAGAAAATTAAATTATACTAAGAGTGCAGGATAGGGTATCATCAGGTAGCTTAGGTGAGTAAGGAGGAAAGAGAAAGATGAAGAGGAAAGGTCTGCAGAGAGAAAGTGGATATGGTAAGGTAGTGGGAAAAACAAAAGAAAGAGAGTAGGAGGTTGGAGAGGGCTGCGAGGTATGATGGCGGTAAGTGAAGTATAGTGAGTAAATTAGGCCAGGATTAGTGCAAGGGCAGGTCCATGATTTTGTAATGTATTTTTTAGGCAACATCTAAAGATAGGTAGGTTAGAAATAGTTCTGCTGGTTAGAGGTAGAGAGTTCCCTTTTTTTTGCTATTGATTATAAGTATATGGTTTGTCCGTGGGATTTATTTGGTTTATTTATGGTGAGAAATTTGTCTTCTGATCTGACAGTATTTTTAGAGAAATATATGTTGATTAAAGGAGTAAGAGATGGGCAGGCTAACAATTTGTGTATGATTTTGTGTATTGCTATGAGTTGAATCTAGGAGAGGTGGAGTGGGAGTTCCTAATTTTTGAGCTAATGTTCCTTTGTTAGTTGTGTAATGTTCCTGTGGGTATAAGCTGGCTGTTCGTCACTTAGTGTGGCAGGGAGGGTACCTGAGGAGGTAGGGTGCTCCCACCCTACATAACCTACTCCTCTCCTCTATCTCCCTCCATACTCTACTCTGCTACATCTTACTATAACTAAAATTCTATAGAAATTACTAGGTAAGTCCAACGATTCTCTTCTTCTACCACTTCATCATCTCACTAAATCTCCTCTAACTTTCTAGTGACTAAATTTTTCCTATCTACTATGTACAAATGGATATGTCTATACAAATGAATATTATTACATTTTTGCACACTGTATCTAGCTGTACATTTTTGCTTTTTTACCTTATTGTTAATCTTTGAGTGTAAGTGTGAATATATGTTTATATGTATGTAAAATGTATTTTTGGAGCTTTTCTCCCCAGGACTCCATTGAAAACGGGTTCCTTGTGGCCCAATGGACTATCCTGGTAAACCAACTGCAATAAATAAATAAATAAATAAAAATTAGATGGGCAGGTACCAGAATCCAGTCCAGGATAGATTGTTGGGAAATATTTTTTGCCATATCTTGTTGGAGTATTAATAATATGACTGAATCCAAAGAGGTTTGTGCTGTTGATTGCTGAATTTACAGATAAAGACTTGACAGTCAATGTTTACATCACCCAGTAGGATAATTTCATTTGTGACTTCTACTTTCTCATGAACACATAGGTCCATAGGTTCATGGGTGGTTACCGGGCTATTGACCCAAATGTCTTTATAAAACTAGCTGTGTGAACCCAATATAATACTAGAGGAGTCCAATACAAAGGATCTTGCCTAAACTTGAGATCTTAGTTAGTAATGACTGCCCATATCTAGCAGGGTCATTGGTGACATCTCTGGCAGGAATTTATGGTTTCTTATGCAGTCATCTAGGCTACACTTAAACAGGGTCATAGAGGGGCTCTGTGTGATATGAATTGATAGCCTATTCCAGATGAGTGGCAACCTCTGAGAGACATATGTGTCTCTCCAGCAGAACAATGACCTCTTTTTCCTGGATGAGAAACCTTTTGTGATGAGATGTCAGACGTAGAAGGATTTCCAGACTACTGTGGCGATGTGATTATCAAAGGAGAGACTACTGTCCACCTGTGTTCCAAGGTCTCTTATCACACTTTCGGTGTTAAGTATACTACCGCCTATGTTGTAGTTCATGGGTACAGAGTCTTTACCAAAGGGAATGACAATGCAATTTTTGGCACTGAGCTTGAGGCCATGGCTTTGACACCAGGCATCTGTCTCAGTGAGGCCCTTTTGTAGGATGTCCATATCGTTAGGAGTTTCGATTATGGCTCCTAGTTTGCAGTCATCTGCGAACTTCGTTAGCCAAAGACCTTCTGTGTTGCACTGTACTTCAGAGAAGTAGATACCAAACAGGAGATGACCCAGGACTGACCTCTGTGGTACTCCACTTGTCACTGGTCTGAAGTTGGATTTGGAGTCTGCTACTTTCACAATGTGGGTTCTGTCAGTGAGCCAGCTGGCAACCCATCTTGTGACATAAGGATTTATACCTAGTTTAGTGAGTTTATCTATAATTCCAGAGTGGGGGATGGTCTTGAAAGCCTTGGCAAGATCTAGATAGGCTGTGTGAACCACCTTACCCTTGTCTACTGCTTTGGTGACTGCTTCAAAGAAGTCTATCAGGTTTAGGAGACATGATCTGCCTTTAACAAACCCGAACTGGATGGGGTCCAGAGTTTGAAGATTACCAATGTCTTTGTTTATAAGTTCCACGATGATACATTCCATGGACTTGCAGACCAGGCAAATCAGGCTAATGGAGCAGTAGTTCCCAGGGTCCGTGGTGGCTCCCCCTTTGTGGAGTGGGATATCAGTGGGCACAAAGCTTGAGATGAGGCTATAATTGAACATGGTACTTAGGTGGGGTGCCAGTCCATTCTGTAGTACGTGTAGAACACAGCCTGGATGTTGTCTGGTCCCATGGATGCTGTGTTCTTGTCTTTGGAGAGTGTGTTTTTACCTGTGCAGCTGTGATTACAGGAACTTTGCATTCTTCCGATATAGAGATGGGTCCTTTAGGGGGTGAGAGGGGGTAAAGTTAGCACTGAACCTATCTGCCAGGATGTTGGCAATATCAGCTGGGTCTGTATATTTAGTGCCATTGTGCTGCAACTCAGAGCAGATCTGAGTGTTGCCATTGAGATTCTTGACATAGCTATAGAATGCTTTGTGGTCGTCTTTAGAATCCGTGGCAATTTTGTTTTTGTAACTAGCTTTGGAGAATTTTATGAGGGATCGCAACTTCTTACTGAGACTGACCAGGGAGCTCCTCCACTCATGGGATTTTATTCTCTTTTGCAACAGTTTCTTCCTTTTGTTGTACAGTTTGTTTACGGCAGGGGACCACCAGATTGGCATCCTTTTTTTTGTGCCAGAAACTTCAGAAATAATGATCAAAATTGCACACAGCTAATAGCAAATTATATCACTTACTCTAAGCCTAAAGACATTGCCAATCTTCTAGAAGATAAATTTATCTGTAACTTCAGCTCCCTCTCCCCCCACTCATGTCCAGACTCTTTATCCCACTCAAATCTCCCATGATCAAGTTCTAAATGCACTATACAAGGCCAGGAACACTGTTTCTGAGGCCAGATAACATTCCAGGATGAGGCAGCCTGAAACATGACCTTTCAAACCACCTACAGAGGCTTTTCAATATTAGTCTACAATGGGTTTGCACTAAATGAATGGAGGACTGCAACAGTTATTGTCTTTCACAAAGGTGGAGCATCAACTGATCTGGAAAACTACAGACCTATAAGCTTTACCAGCCTCATCTGTGAGGCTATGGAAAGGATCATTACAGAATTAATAAAAAAGACATAAGCAACTTACAAAACATAAACCTAAGCTAATCTGGTTTTGTGAAAGTCAGATCCTGCCTGCTCAACCTGGCAGGCTTCTTCAAGAAGGTTATCAAAGCATAAGGGAAGAGCTGTTCAAACTGCATATCTAGACCTCACAAACGCACTCAACACCATCCCTCATTCAGGCATAGTTACTAAACTCATCCAGCTAAATGCAAATCGCTATGTAATTGACTGGATAGCAAACTGGCTCACAAATAAAACCCAAGACATTACGGTAGTTGGCTTTCCCTCCAACAAAAGATTTGTCATTAACAGACTACCCCAGGGCTTGGTCCTCAAATCACTCCTTTTTGGCATCTACTTCTCAAAGGTCAACACAAATATGTCATGGCTGACAAAGTTTGCTAAAGACTTCACACTCAGTGCTATTATAAGCTATCCAGAAGACACTAACATCCTTCAGAAAGGCTTGTCACTAGCAAATAGGTGTTGTCAAAACCATTGCCTAAAACTAAATGTCAGAACATGCATAATTGTATCCTTTAGCAAGCAGGATGTGCTTGCAGCTATCACATAGACAACACTCTCCTGAAAAACATTCCAGTAGTGAGGGACCTGGCAAATATGTAGACAATGAACTGTCATTAGACCACCATGTGTCAGCTGTAGTTAGGAAGTCATTCTTTATAGCACAGCTTACTAGTAAGGGTACGGCATCCTAATCTAGGAAGGTAATCATTCCACTGTACTCATTAGGTCAGTCATTGAATGCCATGCCCCATTTGGCATGTACCTGTCTAAGCACCTTACTCAACTTGAGTGACCTCAACATTTTCTCACCAAGAAAGTCAAGAGACTAAATCACAAAAGATACTCTGACCACTTCAAAGCCTTGTTCCTATTCTCAGTGTCCTACATGTTGCTAAGGAAAGATCTCAGATTCACTTATACAGGCTTTACCAACTCCTATTCTTGAATGCCTTCTGCATATCCATAAGTCCAACAGTAGCAGAAACACCAGCTCTAGAGACATCAGTCTGTAATGCAACTTAAATAAAACATGCTGGTGAGATAGATATGTTAGAAAACCACTTCTCTGAAACAGCCTTCTTCTCCATGTGAAGATAAGTATGTCAAGCACTACCTGGATGCATGAATGGGAAACCATAAGTACAGTCATGGTTTGGCACCCTTGTCTCTTATGGACAGAGAGATCATGTAAATACCTGTTCCAGTATTATGATTATTCATATCTACAATACAAAGGGTTCTTGCATAATACTAAAAGTTTATCTCACCTGGAGATATACAATACTTGTTTAAAATACAGCGGCCTTGGCACTAAACTACTAAGGCTAGATACTCAGTGGGAATGCTAGGCTGTTAAAGCTCCTCAGATCAAAAGCCTAGTAAGTACCTATGGACATATGGATTGAATTCATAACTGTCTTATTAATATTACTCCCCACCAAGGCATTAGCTGGGGAGCCACATAAGCAATCACACTAAAAAGGGGTCATAAAACACACATATCAGAGAAATGTAGCACATTTGCAGACTGATAGCAAGGAAAGAACGATAGGCCTTAAGGAAATTGAACACGTGACTTTCTTACCAAATATTACTCACTATCATTCCATTATCTAGGTGACCTTCTGAAGCAGTTAAATTAAGATGGTTCATAAAGCACATATATCAGGGAAATGTAGCACCTTTGAAAATTCAAATGTAACATTGCAAAACAGCATGCAACCCTCAGTGTATTCAAACCGGATCCCTATTAAATGAACGAAAAGTGGAAATGTCGAACAGCCAAATAAGCAAAAAGGCCGTTCCTTGATATCGCTATTGTAAGATCATGGTACAGTGAAGGCTGAAAATTTTGCCCTTTCTTCACTGTAGTGCTATCTCAGAGTTGGTATATATAATTAGTGGGGGGTGTGGGGGTGCAGCCCCCCCACAATACTCATTTCGATGAACGTCCTTTTCATTTTTTTGGCCGTTCGACATTTATACTTTATGTTCATTTAATAGGGAAGCATTCAAACCTCCTCATGAGTGCACTGATCCATAGAAAGAGGTAGAGTAAAAGAATTAGCTATACTCCATTTCAGATTGACGGGTGTATGTACTGCAACTCTTGTTTGCCAGACTGAGTGGCTCATGACAGGGATTTTTCTTTATTTTTGCTATAGGAAGTAGAGTAGAGTGTCATTTCTCTGTGGTTCTGTATAGACATTGACATTGCTGTCTGCCAACTGTCACACAATGTATGACTGCATTAAGCTGATTTGTTTTATAAGCCCTTTGAGAGCATGTGTTTAATGTGGTTATGTATTTTTTGACGAAGATAAAAGGGTTAGAAATGGGAGTATAGGACAGATGAAAAGAGAACGTAAGCAGAGGGAAGAACACAAGGTGAACCAATAAGCAATAAGTTGGATGGAGGTGGGTTAGGAGCATATCTCATAACTTCTAAGCTGAACAATCATAGATGAATTCATGCTTAAATTTGATTAGAAAGTGTCAAACTCCTTGACAGAATTTATGCACTGATGATATGAATGTTTCATTTGTGGGCAATGTAACACATGATAGCGAGAAAATCAAAATACTCCTAAACAGATCTGAACCCATGCCTTTGTCACTGATACTCTGTGAACCAGATTATTTTCATAGGGAAAGTGTCAGTAAAACATAGTTCAGGTGAATGGAATACATGAAAGCAAGAAAAGAGAAATATACCTAAATGGATTTGAACCCATACCTTTAATACTGATAATTTTTAGACCAGTGCATTAACAAGTGAATCCACCAAAGAACTTCTAGTGAAGTTGTCAGAAACTACATATTTCAAGGGAATGTTAGAACAGTGGTGAAGACTGAAAACTGAACACTATAAAAGCAGCATGCAATCATCAGGAGATTAGAACCCTCCACCTAATGTAGTGATAATTTATACATCACTGCATGAGTAAACTGAGCCATAGAAGCTGTCAGATGCACATATTGCAATGTTTACCTTATTTCATATTTACATGGTGACACTCATAAGTGATCAGCTCATTTGCACCCACAATGGGCACTTATAAGGACTTTATATGAATTTTTATTCATTTTTGCTATAAGATGAGAAGTGTTGTTTCTCCTTCTTTATGTGCGGATATCAACATTGCTCTCTGCAACCCATTGCCAAGAGCACAACCATTATTATGTTATTTTATTTTTTTCTAAAGACAAGTTTGAGCATGTGTGTGGAGTGCTAAGTATTTTTTGACCAATTTAAAGGTCGGAAAGGATATACAACAGAACTGAGAAAGGGAAGCATGCAGAAGGCACAACACAAGGTGAGTATATTAGGAATGAGCAGGATGGAGATGGACGAAGAAGAAGAAACATTGACCTCAATAGATTTAAATCCATACTTTTCAATGAAATTCATATAGCAGTGCATTATTAAGGAGAGAGACTGAAGCTGTTAGACTGTGTGGAGTTATCGAAAAGACACATATCAGAGAAATGCAGCACATTCACAGAGTTGATGCCAAACAGTTTGCTACACCATATAACTCATGGGAATTAAACACCCCACCCAGTACAATAGCACAGTTGAAATCATTTCACAAGCTCATTCAGCCATCAAAACAGTAAGAACAAAGGTATTCAGTGAACATTATTGCACACTGGCATGTCAACATGTTGCTGTGCTTTATTATTTTGTGCAACTGATGTCATCATATTAGCTTGTTCCAAGGATTTTCTTCATTTTGCCATAGGCTGCAGATTGTCATTTCTCATTGCACTGACATTACTTTCTGTGATCTATTGCAAAATGTATGAGCACAGAAAACTTATTTTTTATAAGTCCTTTGTTGTTATGTGTGTTTATTTTTTGAGCAGATTATAGGTTAGAAATGGGGGCATAGGTCAGGGGAGCAAATGGGGAAGCAAGAAGAAGGCAGAACAAAAGTTAAGCAAATAAGGAATGTGCAGAATATAAGTGGAATAATCATGGTGAGTTAAAAGAATAGTTGCAATAATTTAATGACTGAAATCCTCAATGATCTGTCAGAAAACTACAGTTGATTATGATGAACGATTGGAGCCATTCATATGCATAGCAGTCAAATATCTGGGAAGTTGAGATGTGATGGGTTGGGATATTTTTTTCTTAGGACAGGTTCCCATTTATCTATTTATTTATTTTAAGAAGTGAATGTTGAGAAATAAGTCAGGGAAGTAACAGCGAGAATTTAAGTAGCAGGGAAAGACAGAAATGACTAACCAGGGTGTGCAGTAACACAATAAGGGTGTAGAAACACAATGGTAAAGAAACAACAGGAAAACAGAGGGAAGACAATGGAGACAGGTGGAGTATACAACTTACAGAGGGTAGAAATAGATATAAGGGAGGGTAACAGCAAGTTTGGGGATAGGACTCTGTACTCGAAGATGCATTCTCTGCCAGCTTAGACTCAGTGGAAGATTAATTATCACCCTGGAAACCATCACCACTTGGTCCTGCTTCAGAAGGTGGAGTTGGCACTGGTCAGAGATGCAAGCCAATGAGTTGCCTCTCTGTATGACTAATGCAATCATCCAACCTTCTGAGTAGTATCTTACAGAATTACAATTATAATATGATCCACTGCAGTCGACTGATATGATGTGGGCTTCTGCCTATAGACCAGAGTCCATGGCATGTGAGTAGAGGAAAACAGGTGGTGGGCTGTCTATTGAACCTCCCCTTATGGTTATGGAGGAATTCCTGGCTTCATATAAAAGCAGTACCACCACCATAGAGGTTGTGGATGTCAAGGCAGGACTTAACAGGCCCCGGAGAATTTCAACTGATAAAGCTCCACATATGTAGCTCTACTATTACTATCTGCTCCACTTTACAATTTATAATACCTACCTCACTTCTGGTTATAAGTACATCTGGCAAACAGGCGTAACACTCATTTGCACAAAACAGTTAGTGTTCAGATTATGTTCACAAATAAAGACTGAATAATCTAGTATAACCAAAAACAAAATATACCACTTTTATCATCATTAGTACCTACACTTTTTTTTCAAAAAGCAATTTGTCAGAGAGACAGACAGACAAACATTAAATGAAATACAGGGCCAATTCAGAAAGGTTACTACAGGTAAACTCCATGTACACCTCATGGTAACCATTTCTTTTTCAGAGACAACCCTACTACATTGCTTTAGCATGAAGATGTGTAGCTTTGTGGTGAGCTGTCTCTGCAGCCATACTAAATATGAATAAGGCTTTCTAGGGGAGAGGCATATATGTTAGCCATATGCTCTTTACTGGAAATACCTGCAGTAAGGCTTTTATGCCACCAAGTATTTCAGAGAATTGCTCAACTATATAAAATAATATGACTCCTCACAGCCAGTCATGTTAATGAACAAGGCCAAAAAATTCTGTTCACCTATCACAGTACAGTTGAGTGTCAGGTGTGTGTCTGTGTGTGTCTGTCAATGTCTGTGTGTGTTTGTTTTTGTGTGTGTATGTGTGTGTGTACTACTTGTGAATGTCTTTTTCACCCAGTCTACATCTGCATATGTTTATTTTTAATCAGAGCACTAGCCCAGTAAATAAATATAAATAAACAAATGAAATATATAAGCCGTAGTTTTGATTTCATCAGTGTATTTCAACATACATTACTTGCTCAAGATTGGTAATGTTGCACTGGGAACAGAAAAAAACTAATTTGTTGGCTCCATTGTATAAAAAATGAAAAAGTTCTGGATATACAGTATATGATGTCAACTTATGAATTAAACCTCTAATGAACGGTTAATGCTTCAGAATATATTGACATTTTCCAAGGATCTATGTAGAGTATTAAATAATTCGTCATACTCATCTTTACCTAAGTTTATAAGTAGATTGTTTGAAATTATAATAATGAAAATATGAAGAATGGAACTTCTTACTTATACAACTTAATAACAAACTACAAAACAGCACCTAAAACAACATATTGGCAATTTATTACTAGAGGATATTCGATTCAATTAACCCCAGAAAATAAATCAAATATACTACTTTCAGTAAAATTAACCTCCAGTTCTCAGTATTGGAGAATATTTACCTGGAAATTCCTACACAGATCCTTCTTGACTCCTGATAAAATTTCAAAATTCAACTCTTCTTGTAATGGAGTATGCTGGAGATGTCAACAGATTGTTAAAGCTGACTGGTCTCATATTTTTTATGAATGTAAAAAAAAAAACCCTTTTGGGAAATATTAATAACTTCTTACAGGCTATTTACACAGATAATTTTGTCTTGACCAAAGCTTTAATTTTATTGAATATATCTGAAGAGGTTTATCAAAAAAGAACTAATCTATGTTTTATGGACCAATACTAGCTATAGCTAGGAAATGCATAACAAAGAGGTGGAAGTCTACCATAGTACCTGGAAGAGAAGAATTTCTATGCTTATTAAAGAAGACAGTGTTGATGGAAGTTAAAACCAAAGAATTAAGATTGTTTCCAATGTCATTAACTAATAATCCTTGGAGAAACGTTTTGTCATTGGTTGATACTCTACAAATGGATTTAATCTCTTCTTAAAGAAATCATTCTTAAGTTAAATATATTTATTTTGTTTAATTTGCTATCATTCATTTATTCATGTCAGGCTGTATGTAAATATGTACATAGTTTAACTTCATAGTTATTATGATTCTACATTGTAAAAGTATTATTGTTGACTAATAATCAAAATAAAAAAAATTCTGAGTAAAAAAAAAGATTGGTAACGTTGAAAAAAAAACGAAACAAGATCTGGCCCAATACCAACCTACGTGGTTCAGTTAGAAGTGTCTTTGCAATTTAATTCTTTGATACATTCTGTTTAACCATCAATGTCCCCAGTCAATTAGATGTGGATTTATGCTTAGTTTTATCATACATTCTATGATTATATGATGTGAAATACCACCAAAAGCTTTTGCTAGATCTAAATACACTATATTAACTTTAACTACCATATCCATATCTTTGCTGACAGGCTCAGAAATGTCTACTAGTCTGGTAAATATTGACCTCTTGTTAATAAATTCATAGTGATGGATATCTGTGCTTAAGCCAATAATGATAAAAGACCTTTTAAATAATTTCCCAGGCAGAGATGTTACACTGATTGGATAGTAGTTAACCATATCTAGTTTTCCCCACTTGAAAATTGGTATTAGATCAGCTAATGTGTGGTATAATTTCATAAGTCAATTGAGTGTTAAACAGTACTGTAAGTGGCCTAACTCAGAAATTTGTAAAATTTGCAAATAAAAAAAATTATTGGTTTACAAATTGAGCAAATACTACTACCTACAGTCATTTTCTTTAGGAACAACTATATCAACGTTTCCATAATTACTGGACAAGTACAATTCTTTATCAGGCATCATAATATTCTTGAAATAGCTAACTGTTGGAGGTGGCTCTGAAAAATATGTGCTTAATGTATTTGCTATGTCCTTAATGCCACTTATGATCTGATCTTCTTTTATTAAAGGGCCTATACAAGCATTTTGTTCATAATGCATTATTAAAATAATCATAGAATGTCTTAGTAGTATAACTAGATGATAGTTTTTTCATCATAAACAGCTTTGGTCTGCTTAATAGCAATTTTAAATTTATTTGTTTTACTATGTTAAACATTATTCATAGACTGATGAGAAACAACAAAAAATAAAATTAAAACAATTTTATTTCATCTCACTCTAGTGCCTCAACTGAATGGTCTGCAAAGGAATATTACTTATTATATAATATTAATCTTTGTTGTATACTTGTGATGACCATGCCCTGGCCCAGCAATCAAGGAGCCTCAATCCTCACTACTAACACCAGGGAGGTAATCTCCTAGAAGAAAAAAGGATGACTAATACACACAGTAAAGTACGATTTCCCTTAAGTGCACACAGAGATCACAGTCAGTCTGGGGCTGGCTGCTCCCTTGCTCACCAGATCCCCAATAAGACACCCCACTGGCACAGCTATAGGGTCCAGGTCTCAGCCTAACTGGGCAAACTAGAACCTCCAAGTACCCTCACTGCCCAACCAGTGCTTTCTGTCCCTGCCAAATAGCTGACACACACACACACACACACACACACACACTTTGAGATAAGTATTTATACACTTCACAGACACTCCTGGGAAAGGCTGACACAGATTCTCCAGCTGTGTCACTTTACCCAGACTATACGGTAGTAATTACTGCCACCACCCAGTTAATAATATCAGCTACAAAAAGACCCTTAAAAGGGTGTCCAATTATTACTGTGCATCCAATGGTAACGTGATTATACAGTCTAAGGCTTATTGGAAGGGCTTAGACATTAAACTCTATAAATATATAATGTCCTCTAAAGCATACTTCATCTCTACACAAAGCAACCACGGGTAGAATGTTTTAAAAATATTTAATAATAAATAATTAAAACACAAGACAAATCTACTATACCACAGAGATATCTAAGAGTTCACAGATCACACAGACACTTAAAATAATATCGTAGGAAAGATCTGATTGCACAGAAAAATATTTAATCTAACTTTCTAATCTTTAACTAATCTTACAAGCTATCACAGTGCTAGAAACTTACATGTGAGCATAAGCAGAGTGCTGATAAGTTAGATGTCCAGATCAAAATGCTCCGGGTCTTTTGTGAGAAATAGTATTTAAACATTACTAACAGACATGTCTCTAAGGCCCTCCCAAAATTACATCATTTTTTGACACTTAGGTTTTCCCAGTATTCATATTGCATCATCTTAACACCTGGTCTGGGTTTTCAGGCCACAAACTGCATTATTTAGCAATCTAACACATGCACAGAAACTTACAACAATAGAAGACATCTCACAAGTATATACTAACAGAAACTAAAGCCATAAAGCACCTTCCACATCTAAATTCTAGCCATAAACTTTAGCCTTAAAACAATGGGCATGAAATCTTCATCCATCTGCCCTCGGGCCGAATTCTAACATGAAAGCATACAACATGCTTCACTGGGCCAATAGAGTGCAATGTTGTCACATATTTTGCAGTTCCACATTTGACAGTGTTTTCTTACATTTAAAAACACGTCTGTATTCTACATTTATTTATGCTGTTGACAGAATTATTTATTAAATTCTATTTGACTAGGCTGGCAGTCTTCACCCAGCTCTCCCCAGTCATCACATCTCTTCTCCCCCGGTGAACTCAAGCAAGTTTTTCAGTGCCCCTTGAGAAACATCACTTGAGAGTGTCAGGTCTATCTGGGTGTACCTCACCCCATTCCCTGTCTTGAGAGTCCATCTGCATTGGTATTGCTACTCCCACTGCGGTGCTGCACTGACATATCATATGCTTGCAACCCCAGACTCCATCTTAGCAACTTGGCATTTTGCTGACTGTCTCTGTTTAACCATGTTAGAGGGTTGTGATCTGTCATCACAGTGAATTTTCTTCCGTACAGATAAGGCTGACGTTTCTGTAGTGCCCACACTATAGCTAGACATTCCTTTTCTACTGCTGCATAGCATTCCTCCCTGGGTTGGAGCCTATGACTGAGATAAACCACTGAGTGCTCTTCTCCCTCTGAAGAAATCTGGCTAAGTACAGCCCCCACCCTATAGTTTGAAGCATCCACCTGCACAACAAAGTCTTTGCTGTAGTCTGAACTGGCTAACACAGGGGGTCCTCCCAAAGATTCCTTAAGCTTCTGAAATGCCTGCTCACATGCTGGGGTCCACACTACCTTATCTGGCCTGTTCTTCCTTGTCAGGTCTGTGAGGTGAGCAGCTATGGTACTATAATTGGGAACAAACTTTCTGTAGTACCCTGCCATCCCTAAGAATGCCCTCACCTGCTTTTTGATAACAGGTGCAGGCCATGCCTGAATAGCTTCCACTTTGGCAGGTTTTGGCCTTATCTTACCACTCCCCACTCTATGTCCTAGGTAGGAGAACTCTGCCATTCCCACTGCTCGGCTTAATGGTCAACCCCGCCCTCTTTAGTCTGCCCAGCACCTCCCTGACATGCTGAAGGTGCTCTTGCCAAGAATGGCTGTAGATAGCAATATCATCCATGTAAGCAAGGGCAAACCCTCCTTCTCCTGCTAAGATATGATCTACCAGCCTCTGGAAAGTCACTGGGGCATTCTTCATCCCAAAGGGCATCTTTGTAAACTCAGACAAGCCAAAAGGAGTCACGAAGGCTGACTTCTCTCTAGCACTGGAAGTAAAGGGCACCTGCCAGTAACCCTTGGTAAGATCAATGGTTGTAAAATACTTAGTCCCACCCAGCTGCTCTAGGACCTCATCTGTCCTAGGCATGGGGTAAGCATCCGGCTCTGTGTGACTATTTAATTTCCTGTAATCCACACAGAACCTGGTGCTGCCATCCTTCTTTGGCACCAACACCACTGGTGAGACCCAGGGACTGTTGGACTCTTGAATCACCCCTAGTTCCAACATCTCCTGTACCTCTTCCTTCAGAGTCTGTTTGATTTTCTCAGGCACCCTGTAAGGGGCCTGCCTGATAGGCCTTTTTGGGTCCTGTATCCACCTGGTGCTGCACCAGGTGGGTGCTCCCTGGTTTCCTGGTGAACATGCCCCAGTCACCTGCAACACTGCTCAGATTTCTCAAGCCTGGGTAGGAGATAGCTGCTAGGACATTGCTACCCCTTCCACTGAGGTGTCAGCCCGAGCATCCCTCAGACTCCTCCTGCAATCCACTGCAAATGCTCAGCACAAGGGCCTCCCTATCATGGTAAGGTTTCTTCATGTTAACATGGTACAATTTGTGCCCCTGCCATCTGCCTAGCACTTCCACCATGTAGTTAACATCACTTACCTTTCTTACCACCTTGTAGGGTCCCTCCCAAGCTGCTTACAGCTTGGTGTGTCTGACAGGAATGAGAACCATCACCTGCTGCCCTGCAGCATACTCTCTAGCTCGAGCATTCCTGTCATACCACACCTTTTTCTGTTGTTGGGCTTCTGCCAGATTCTCCTGGGCCAGGCTCATGAGTTCCCTGAGCCTTGTCCTGAGGTTCAGGACATATGCCACAACAGACTCCTTGTGAGACTCACACTCACCTTCCCACTCATCTCAAATTAAATCTAGAGGTCCCCTCACCCTATGCCCATACAGCAACTCAAAGGATGAAAAACCTGTGGATTCCTGGGGAACCTCTCTGTAAGCAAACAACAGATGGGACAAATATTTGTCCCACTCCCTCTAAAACCGATCTGCAAATGCCCATAGCATGGACTTGATTGTAAAGTTTAACCTCTCAACAAGACCATTAGTCTGGGGATGGTAGGGGGTGGTCTTCATGTGCTTCACCCCCACAGGGCTTCCACAGACAAGCCAGCAGGTTTGACATAAAATTGGCACCTCTGTCAGACAGTATTTTCTTTGGGAAACCTACCCTGGTGAAAATCTCTAGCAAAGCATTTGCCACCTTCTCTGCCTCAATGGAGGACAAAGCCACTGCCTCAGAGCATTGTGTAGCATAATCTACAATCACTAGGATATACTTTTTCCCTGTGGAACTTGGGGTACTCAGAGGACCCACAGTATCCATCGCTACCCTCTGAAATGGCTCCTCAATCACAGGCAAAGTCATCAAAGGAGCTCTCACCTTGTCTCCTGCATTGCCTACCTTTTGGCACTGCTCACAGGTACTGCAGTATCCTGTTACATCTCTGGAAATTCCAGGCCAATAAAAGTTTTGCATAATACATCTTTTTGTACGTTTTATGCCCATATGACCTGCAAAGAGAATATCATGGGCTATGGCTAGAAGCGCCAAATGGTAGGCTCTAGGCACTACCAACTGATGTACTCTCTCACCTTCTAGCCCTCCCTCAGGGGTCCACTCTCTGTACAGTAACCCTTTGTTCCAGTATACAGATTCCCCCTTCCCTTGAGAATCAGGTGCCTCCCTAGCTACCTGCCTCAGGCCTTGCAATGTAGGGTCTGAGAGCTGAGCCTGTCTGAAGTCTCTCCTTGTAACCCTTCCCAGCTCCCCTTCCACTGGAAGTCTGGCATCCTCTGACAGCGGTGCCTCACTGTCAGCCTGGGTACTACTACATACCTCTTCCTTTGCAGTTACCTTGTCCAAGGGAACATCGATACCCACAAGCAACTGTGGCTCACATTCAGACTCACTGCTACAGCATAGCTCACTCCCTGAAGTAACCACCTCAGCAGTCCTGGCTGCAAGTATGCAGTCTGTCTGGGTCTCCCCCAGGCTACCAGACCCACATGCTTGTCTCCTTGCCTCACTGCATTTAACTGCGTAAGTACATGGTACTGCCTCATCCAAATCCTTCCCTCTCAGGACATCTGCAGAATGGTAGTTCCATACCCCTGTTGTCTCAAGACAACACACTGTTGGCATTTTGTCTTTCCCACTTACTGGCTCCCTCACCTTTTGTTCCCCACCTTGCCTCTGTGGACACCTGTATGCCACATGGCCCCACCTGGTTGCATTCAAAACATTTAACCCTAGCTCCTGGACGTGTACCTGGACTAGTGGCTTCCCCTGCTACTGGCAGCTTCTGTTGGAGGAGTCTGTGCTGCCCACCATGGGTTCCTTTAGACTCATGAGTAGTACTGGGGTTTCCTTTCCTGTGCAGAGCTGCCCTGCTTGCAAGGTATAGGTCTCCCTTCGTCCCCAACTCCTCTGAAGTAGCACACTGTCTATCAGCTAACCAGATCCTCATGTCCTCAGGCAAAGTGCTAAGGGCTTGTTCCATTACCAAAAGGTCTGCCAGCCCTTCAAAAGTGGTAACCTGACATCCACTCACCCATCTATTAAAATAAGTGCTCAGTTCAACAACATATTCACATCATCTGCCTTGCGTCTATGCTCACAAAACTTTTTCCTTTTTCAGGTGTTAGCTTAAAACATTCTAATAAATGTATTTTTACAGCAATATAATCAAAACAGTCAGTGTCATGCATTTTTGCTAAAGAAGTTACAGCTTTACCATGGAGTAAGGGGGTCAGGAACAGTACCCAGAGCCTTTGGTCAACTTCATACTGTTTACATACCCACTCAAACATATGAATGAAGCTATCAAAATTATCCCCCTCTTTAAACTGTGGAAGAAATTTACTGACCTTTTGTGCTTCTGTGGTCTGATTACTCCCTTTCACATTACCTCCATGACTCTGGCGAAGAGTCAGCATTTCCCTCTCATGCTTTCTCTGCCGTTCCTGTTCTTCAGCTTCTAGGCTCCTCATTCACTCGGCTGCTTCCAGTTCCATACACCTGGCCTCCAACTCAAGTCTCTTTGACATCAGCTGGATTTTTAAGTCCACTGCAGAAAGGTTGAGCTGTCCATTCTCCGAGAATATTGTATCTCCACTGTTAGTCTGATTATCCTCCAGGCTGCTGTTTTCTGATTCAGCTGTAACCAAGGCTGCAATCAGGTCTGCCTTAGTCAGGTTTCTGTGCACCAGCCCCCTAACCTGGCACATCTCTGCCAGTTGGCTCCTTGTCAGCTTTTCATACTCTTCTGCTGACATGCTGCCTGCTCAGCCTGACTAACACTAAGCTAATAAAAGAAATAAACAGTTGTGGTCTGAACTCTTGGTATACACTGTGTGGCTGTTTTAGAGTACAAAGCACTTCTAGAGATCACTGTACATAAGCTACAGGAATTCACTCTACCCACACCACTACAAGCCAATTAGTATGTGAAGTAGATCCCACCACTGCCACCACTTGTGACGACCGTGCCCTGGCCCAGCAGTCAAGGAGCCTCAATCCTCACCACTAACAACAGGGAGGTCGTCTCCTAGAAGAAGAAAGGATGACTAATGCACACAGTAAAGTACAATTTCCCTTAAGTGCACACAGAGATCATAGTCAGTCTGGGGCTGGCTGCTCCCTTGCTCATCAGATCCCCAATAAGACTCCACACTGGCACAGCTATAGGGTACAGGTCTCAGCCTAACTGGGCAAGCTGGAACCTCCAGTACCCTCTCTGCCCAAGCAGTGCTTCGTGTCCCTGCCAAGTAGCTGACACAACACACACACACTTTGAGATAAGTATTTATACACTTCACAGACACTCCTGGGAAAGGCTGACACAAATTCTCCAGCTGTGCCCCTTTACCCAGACTATACGGTAGTAATTACTGCCATCACTCAGTTAATAATATCAGCTACAAAAAGGCCCTTAAAAGGGTGTCAAGTTATTACTGTGCAATATTAATATCCAATGGTAATGTGACTATACAGTCTAAGGCTTATTGGAAGGGCTTAGACAGTAAACTCTATAAATATATAATGTACTCTAAAGCATACTTCATCTCTACACAAACCAGCCATGAGTAGAAGGTTTTAAAAATATTTAATAATAAATAATTAAAACAGAAGACAAATCTACTACACCACAGAGATATCTAACAGTTCACAGATCACACAGAAACTTAAAATAATATCGTAGGAAAGATCTGATTACACAGAAAAATACTTAATCTAACTTTCTAATCTTTAACTAATCTTACAAGATATTACAGTGCTAGAAACTTACGTGTGAGCATAAGCAGAGTGCTAATAAGTTAGATGTCCAGATCAAAATGCTCCAGGTCTCTTGTGAGAAATAGTATTTAAACAATACTAACAAACATGTCTCTAAGGCCCTCCCAAAATGACATCATTTTTGACACTTAGGTTTCCCCAGTATTCATATTGCATCATCTTAACACCTGGTCTGAGTTCTCAGGCTACAAACTGCATTATTTAGCAATCTAACACATGCACAGAAACTTAAGACAATAGAAGACATTTCACAGGTATATACTAACAGAAACTAAAGCCATAAAGCACCTTCCACATCTAAATTCTAACCACAAACTTTAGCCTTAAAACAATGGGCATGAAATCTTCATCCATCTGTCCTCGGGCCGAATTCTAACATGAAAGGATACAACATGCTTCACTGGGCCAGTAAAGTGCAATGTTGTCACATATTTTGCAGTTCCACATTTCACAGTGTTTTCTTACATTTACAAACACAAGCCTGTATTCTACATTTATTTATACTGTTGATAGAATTATATATTAAATTCTATTTGACTAGGCTGGCAGCTTTCGGCCAGCTCTCCCCAGTCATCACAATAATATTCAGTGTTTTATTCTTTCCAAGTATTTTTAAAAAAGTAGTCATCCTACTTTGGAAGCAATATGTGTCTCATATTAATTTTCTGTGTTATTTTAAAATTTTGAACATACAACTAAATTCAAGCAATTTCAAAAATATGATATATTGTTTTTTATAAAACTTAGTCCACTAGTTCATATCAAATTATTTACTAATCATTTAGTTATCTATTTTGAACAGTCAGATCTAGTTATCATGTGATTTGATGTGCAATAATTCTTATATATAGAAAATCTGAATGCCTCATGGTCTGAGTTAGCCAGTGGTGGAGAAGATTTACTATGAACAATACTGTTTGCAACATTTGTTAATAACAAATCCAGTAAATTATTATTTCAAGTAGGAAACTGTATCAGTTGGGTTAAATTTGGTACCATCATTACATCATAAAACTTAAATTCCATAGGAAATTTTCAACTTCAAGTTGGCCAATTAATAGAAGATATAATGAAATCTCCTTGTATGATAGTATTATTAGAGTCTATGTTTTCAGTAAGACACTCATATGCTTGCTGTTCTATATTCATTTTTTTAGTTTCTATGCCATGTTATTATTTTTATTTTTTAGGAGTCTGTTATATTCATGATTTCAGTAGCAGGAATTTTCATTTCAAAGGCTGCTTATAAGCATTAACATTTTTGACAAATTGCAGGTACCGAGGAAAGCATATCCCATTACACTACCATGCTTCTGTTTTAAATAATATTAAAACATTTATTAGCATTTCCCAAAGAATATGGTTAATTTACCTTGTTTAAGTTGTGAGCATTAGTATATAATGAGAAGTTATGTACCTACCATAATGTTCCATGTTAGTTGACTTCTTCTTGCCTTCTTTCTTGCTGGATGGGTTCGGAGCCGATCCTCGGCTCCGACTTGGCTTATGCCAAAGCTCGAGAGCTATTTTTACCGGCTCAAGGTAACGTCGTATCCCACAATGCTAGGCGCTAACTACCCAGATCTCGTTTGATAGCTAACACTATAGCAGTTTTGCCCCCAGAACAAAGGAGAGAATGGCATACTCATGTAGATAGCCATCCCAAGAAAAAGATAACCACTGGAGACCATAGTGGGAGAAAGGCAAGGCTCCTTAGGATCCTAACAGTCTGTCCAGGCTAGGGGGTTGGAGGGCGGGACGCAAGAAAGAAGGCGAGAAGAAGACAACTAACATGGAACTTTATGGTAGGTACATAACTTCTCAATGTTAAGTTGTCAATCTCGCCTTCATTCTTGCTGGATGGGACCACGTCCCTAGCACCTTAACCCTGGGTGGCTCGTTGGAACAGACTCTTGAGGACTGTGGAACCAAAGTTAGGGAGAGGCCCATGTGGCTGCCACACAAATTTAATCTAAGGGCAACCTGTCCTGAAAGGCTATAGACGTAGCTAAGGCTCTAGTTGAATGGGCTCTAGGTCTTGAAGGAAGCTTTTGATGCCTCAGTTCATAGATGAAAGTGATGACAGAGGCCAACCATCTAGAAAGGGTTACTTTGGAAACTGGAAGGCCTTTCTTCCCATAAGATAGGAAGAGCTGGTCAGATTTCCTAATTTTCTTGGTTCTATCCAAGTAGTAACGGAGTTGGCGATGAACATCCAAGAAATGCAACTTTTGTTCCGCTCTGTCAGAGTAATTAGGGAAGAAAACTGGGAGATCGATAGTCTGGTTTAGATTTGCCTCAGAAGATATCTTGGGTAAAAAGGAGGGGTTTGTTCTGAGGGACACTCTATCTTTATGGAAAACAAGATAAGGAGGACAAACGCAAAGGGCGTGAAGTTCTGAGACTCTCCTTGCAGAGGTTATGGCTACTAGAAACAAAGTTTTCCATGAGAGTAACTTCAAGGAACAGGAAGCCGCAGGTTCAAAGGGAGGGAGAATCAAGGAGGTTAAAACTAGATTCAAATCCGACTGCGGTGGGGGATGTCTAACCAGGGGCTTGAGTAAAAAGATACCTTTGAGGAATACTTTACAAAGTTTATGAGACATAATGAAGGAGTCTGCCAAGCCAACATGAAAATTTGAAATGGCCACTAACTGGACTCTGATAGTGGAGGAAGAAGAACCCGAATGAAAGAGTTCGGCTAAAAAATCTAAGACTGATTGGATAGGTGCCACAAATGGGTCTATGTTCTTAGATTTTGCCCAGAAGGAAAAACGTTTTCATTTGCTGGCATAAATTCTCCTGGTAGAAGATTTGTGAGAAGCTAAAATTATGTCACGTACCGAATGGGAGATAAAGGGAAGCCTGGCTAAGGTTGGAAGTGGAGCAACCAAGCTGTGAGGTTGATAGAGGGGAGAGATTGGTGCAGCTTGCCCGACTGATGGGTCAAGAAATCTGGAACTGGGTCCAGATGCCAGGGCTGCTCCAAGAGGTAATGGTGCAGGAACGGAAACCATATTTGTCGAGGCCAGTACGGAGCAATGAGGATCATCATGGATCTCAAGGTGGTAGCTTTCTGAATCAACTGAGTGATTAATGGAAAGGGGGGAAAGGCGTACAGGAGACCCCGGGGCCAATCGTGGACTACAGCGTCTCTGGGAGGGTGGCAGGGAAGAGAGTGAAAAGTTTGTGGCATTTACTGTTCTGGGGTGTAGCGAAAAGATCGCAGCAAGGCTGACCTCCTTTTTTGAAAATTTCTTCCACTACTGACTGCTTGAGAGACCACTCGTGTGGCATGAGAATGGCTTTGCTCAGCCTGTCTGCTATGACGTTGGACTTCCTGGGGATATGCGTTGCTATCAGAAACCGTTGAGAGGAGATAGCCCACTGCCAAAGTCTGAGTGCTTCTCGACATAAGGGATAGGACTTGGTTCTGCCCTGCTTGTTGATGTACCACACTACGGACATATTGTCCGTCTGAACTGCAATCGTCCTGATGGGAAGAGAGTCCTGAAGGGCTTGCAATGGTAAAAAAACTGCTCTCATCTCTAGGACATTGATGTGCAGGTGGCACTTGAAAGGTTGCCAAGTGCCCTGGACCGTCCTGCCCTGAAAATGCACCCCACCTGATCAGGGCGGCATCTGTTGTCACTGTAGCAACCGGGGGGGATGAAGGGTCTGCCCTGAGACACTTGAAGGGAGACCATCCACCAAGACAGGTGTTTCTTGCATGATTGGGTTATCAAAATGTAGTGTGACATTGGGAGCTGCTGGAAGGACCACTGAGAGAAGAGCATCCATTGCAGGAGTCGCATGTGGGATTGAGCTAAGGGAAGGCACGTAATGGCAGCCGCCATGAGACCTAGAGTCTTCAGTACAAACTTGGCCTGAATTTTGTTGTTCTGAAGCAGGATATGAACATGTTCGCGAATATCTGAGATTCCTTGAGCTGTCAGTTTTGCAGAGAGTTCGACTGTGTCTAATATGGTGCCTATGAAGGTAATAGACTGACAAGGCGACAAGGCAGACTTTTCGAAGTTTATGGAGATACCTAGCTCTTCGCAAATCTGAATGGTGTAATTTCTGGATTGAATAAGTTGATGCCTGGTGGTGGTGGTAAGGATTTAAATAGAGATAAAAATGAAGTACAGACAAATGGTTTGTATAGGCACATCATGGAGTTTCACACGCATACGTTTAAGTTTAGGTGCATAAATGTGTTGAATATAGGGTTAAGAGGGGGTGATTTAAATAATATTTTAGAATTAAGAGAATACGAATGGATAGTAAAGCTACAAGTGGATACACCACCAGGCTTGAATAGCACTGTTAGTTTGAAACCCATACTGATAAAAAGGCAGAGAGAAAATATATGATGAATTATTATATTCACACCTGAATTTTAAGATTTTAGTATTGTAAATTTTCAACATTATTGCTGATTTTATACTTTATATAGTTATTAATAAGCAACTATAAGCAGTACATTATTTGAACGTGCTGAATAATATATATATATTTTTATGCATAATTTAAGATTTAATTGATGCAAATGTATATGTGCAATATGTATAGCTGGCTTGATCATGTGACTTCATTTTTACCTCTATTTAAATGTGATGAATTTACTGGTTTTATGTGCTGATGAAGGGTGGATAGCCCGAAAGCTTCTGATTAAATTTTAACGTCTTTAGTGACTTCTGAGTGATTTTTGAAGAACTTTATAACCTGTCAAGAGTCTTTTTATTTCATAATAGGTGGCAGTAAGGAGCCAGTCGTCTAGATATGGAAACACCTGGAATCCTTGACACCTCAGATGAGCCATAACCACTGCCATGCATTTGGTGAACACTCGGGGGGCTGTAGTGAGACCAAAGGGCAGGGCCCTGAACTGGTAGTGACTGACTCCCAGCCGGAAGCAGAGAAACCTTCTGGAGCGTCTGTGCATTTTGATGTGGTAGTATGCATCCTGAAGGTCTATAGAGCACATCCAATGGTCCTGACCCAAAAAGGGTAGAATGGACTGTAGCGTGACCATCTGGAACTTCGTTCTTTGAACAGACTTGTTCAGTCTGCTGAGATCCAAAATTGGTCTCCAGTCCCCTGTCTTTTTTGGTACTAAAAAGAACCTGGAGTAGATTCCAGATCCTTGCTGGTCTGCTGGGACTGGCTGGATGGCCCTTTTTCTTAGCAATTTTGAGATTTCTAATACTGCTTGTTCCCCTAGACTGGGTGGAACATCTGGAAGGGGCCTGTTTGGCTGTTTTGGGGTGTGGACAAAGGGAATTTTGTAACCCTTGGATATGATCGACCGTACCCATGTGTCTTCGGTAAGGGAAAGCCAGGCTTTTGGGTACAGAGATAATCTTCCCCCGACTGCCTCTGTAGGTGGACAGTCGGGCAGCTTCTCAGGGATGCTGGAAGGGTTGGCCAGAGACAGCTTCTCTGCTACCCTGATTCTGCGGAGCCCCTCTGCACCTGGGGTGGCATCTATTGTTGTCCACCCATGCCTCTAGGGGGAACTCGCCTCGTGCGTCCAGCGCGACTCCCTGTGGTTTGCAGAACCACATTTTTCCACCCTTCTGACCTTTGGGTTTGGTCTGATGGGGTGGAAAAACAGACTCCCACAGCAGAGAGATACTTGCCGTCTTGTTCGCATCTGGTCAAAGTATCATTCACCTGAGGTCCAAACAACACCGGACCATCAAAGGGAGAGTTGGTGAATGATGCCTTGAAGGGGTCAGCAAAGTTACAAAGCCGCATCCAGGCATGCCGTCTTAAGGCCACACCTGTGCCTGCAGCCCTACTCGCCCCATCAGCCGCATACGAAATAAGCCGCATGTAGGAGTTAACAATCTAGTTTAGGGTTACCAGCTGGGAGTTGATTTTGTCCTGAGACCCCACAGCTGTTGGATCATGTAGTGTGTCACCCATTTCTTTGAGCAAGTCTCGTTGAAGACAGGTGAAATGACATAAGTAATTCAGCGACCGCATGGTAAATGTCACTGAAGAAAACATCCACTTGCCGTACCTATCCATGGTCCTAGATTCCTTATTAGGAGGATGGATAGGTACCAAAGGATCAGCCAGTTCCGTCTTAAGTGGCTGCCGCCACCACCATGGCATCAACAGGGACACCTTTGGTCAAAAACTGTTCATCAGCAGGGGCTGTGATAAATTTTGAAGGCCTCTGCGGGGTTGGTTCCATCAAGTCAGGGGCCATCCAAGCCTTCCTGGCCACCACTTCCATAAGGGGGTCAAAGGGCGGAGACACCCAGGAGGTGGAAGGGCGAGAACCAAACGCCTCCAGGTAGACCAACTCGTCCTTGGAAGGGTTGAGGGTAGACCAGTTCCCCCTCTGCTTGAGGATCTCAAGGATGTCAGAGAAGGAGACATCCTCAGAGGGGGATCTTGGGGACCCTCATGTGATGGACTCAGGGGAGTCCAGATGTTTCCTCTTACATTTCCTCTTCCGAGGGGGCTCCCCTGACGGATCAGGGGAGGCCTCAGAAGAGGAGGATGCTCCCAATAGGGGCCCCTGAGGTGTAGGATCTCTGTGGTCAGGGTCGAGAGGATGAGTAGAGACCGTAGCAGGCACTACAGTGGGAGGAGCTGAGGGAGTCGACCGAGGAACAGGCACAGGGGCCAGCAGACTCCTCATGACCTCGAAAGTACCCCTATCAGGCAGAGAAGAAGGTCCCCACTCTGAGGAGATAAGGGCCCCTCCCGGCACCAAGAGGGATAGCTCCGAGGCCGATGTCGGAGCTGTACTCACCTGCGCCGAGGCTCTGAGAGGGAGAATGGGGTTGGACAAGGGTCCGATGCCACTCGCCCCCTTGGATCTGACGAGGGAGTCACGGCATCCAGATCCCTCCAAGGATGGCACCATAGAAGAAATCGGAGCCGACGACGGAGCCAAAATGGGTGGTATCGGCTCCGACGTGTTGACCATCCCGGCTCCCACAAACTCTGGCTCTGAACTCAAGGGAAGAGTTGGAGGAGGAATCGATGATGGAATGGGAATAGCCACAGTCTGTTGAGAAGGGCTATGAAGCATCTGGGCCAGTGCCTGCGACTTAAGGAGTCTACTAACCACCCTCTCGAGGTCATGGTCCGAAAGCCTGGAAGACCGAGAGAAATGGGACCGGTGACTGCACTCCGAAAGCAAAGGAGATCTCTGAGCTGAGTGGACTGACTCCAAAGAGGGGGACCTGGAGTGCTTATGGGTCAAAGTCGGCTCCGACAAAACTATCGGAGCCGACTGAGATTTTGAAGCGTCGGCTCCAGCCGGAGCTGATGCCAAAGCAGAAGTAGCACCACTGGTCGGATGCTCTAAACTCGGAGCCGAAGATTTAGTGGGCTTAAAGGCTTGCCCAACGAAGACTTGGCCGGGGAGCCTTCAGGCTTTAATAAGCCTCTCAAAATCAATTTGTTCCTGCGTTCCTGCAGGACTCTTGGACTGAATGCATGGCAGATGGAACAAGAGTCCTGCAGGTGCAGAGGGCCCAGGCAATACATGCAAGAAGTGTGACCGTCTGTCAGAGACATTTTCTGACAGCACGAGTCACACTTTTTGAAGCCTGAGACCTTGGATTCCTTAGATATAATGGAACACACCCAAACACCACACGCACACACTACAGTAAATAAAAAACCTAGTTCAGTCACAACACCACACCAAAGACTGAAACTACAAGTAATTTACCCAAAAAACTAACTTGGCCCTAAGGCCTAGATGTATAAGGGAAGGGAAGGGCCAGGGGGGTAGAAAATAAACCCAGAAGGGGACTATACAAGTTGGGTTACTCTAAGTAGGGGACAAGGGTATAAAGAACACTAACCTGAAATAAAAAGGGAAAGAAAAAAAAAAATCTTACCCAAAAAGCTGTTCTTTTTGAAAAATTACCAGAGCCGGCAAAAACACAACCTCGCAGCTAAGTGGCAAACGAGATCTAGGTAGTTAGCGCCTAGCATTGTGGGATACAGGGTTACCTCGAGCCAGTAAAAATAGCTCTCGAGCTTTGGCATAAGCTGAGTCGGAGCCGAGGATCAGTTCCGAACCCATCCAGCAAGAATGAAGGCGAGATTGACAACTTAACATTGTTCATTTACAAAACTTCTAATGTCACTATCTTTTTTGTTCTTTCACCAATATGATTGTTGAAATCTACAAACCATTTAACAGAATCTTGAAATTTTCTAGTCCACAGATTTCCTCCTTTAGAACTCTAATGAGACTTTTCTTTGTCCAAGTATTCACCTTCATACTGAAGTCTTCCCAATATTTTATTAAGCTTATACATTTTCTTGCATAGAAACCTTTTTCATCAATTTATTAAATGGAATTCCCTTTGAATACTACTAGCTAGACACCATAACTCTATCTGATGGGTTTTACACAGGGAGTAAGCTTCTTCAGTCATGTGATCCACATGAAACCGTGGAGCACTATTTAAGTCATTCATACCTACATGCAAAATGATGGAATTCAAGGACAACTTCCTATTTAATAACCATTATGAAACTTTAATAGCATCTCCCAGTTTAAACCCACCTAAACATGACTCTGCCACCTTTCCACTATTAATTGAAGAAACCGGTCTAACAGTTTTTTTTTTTTTTTTGTAGCATTGAGTCTCCACTGCAAGGACCCCAAGAGAAGATTTACTTGACCCATCAGAATATTTGTGGTCCGATATTTTTCTGAGTGAGGGATCATGAAGTTACCCCATACAGCTCTTCTCTACTTTTCTATATCTAGTTGGAGAAGTAGGACTCTCTTCACTGTTGTTAGAATACAGTTTAGGATTTCTGTTTGTATTAACTGGTATACAGTCTAAATTTGTGATATCATATTTTTTAAAAGAAATACCAATAGCAGAAAGAATATACAACTTTGCAGTGATATTGTACAGCCAAATTCATAATACAAACTTTGGTATATAATGTCTGTTTGGATAGAAATAGAAATGTATGCTTGTGTTACTTTTAGTCTGAATACATGCATTATACATAGAGATGCTGACATTCCGTGTTTTGCAACAATAAGGTTCTATTTTTGTTAATGGACAAAGAACAATCACTCTCACTTTCTGTCTCTTCTTCCTTAATACCATCATTTAAATGTTAATTTTCCTCTGTTTGACCATTTATATATAATCTTACTCCCAGTAACTTGAGTTTTAACATCCTCAAAATTAATACACTCACTGCTGATTACTTTTATATGAATGTAAATTTGCCTATGTCACAAGTGATAATTCAATAAAGGTCTTTGGAAAAAATACACTTACTGCCTCTAGTAATGTCTAAAATAGACAATAAATCCTATTTGTGACTATAAATGGTACATCCACTTGGGTGTCTACTTACACTCACTCACCAGTCACCATCTTCCTTCACAGTGCAGAGCATGTGGTCACTACATCCACAACTGACTCCAATAATGGAGGAAGTCAGCCACAAGGCCCAACTCTCGAACATTATCTCTGAGAATATTGTCATTGTGTAATGAAAACAAGTTTAACATGAAGAGACTTGCTGTGTATTAACTGTAACTAGTCAAATGCATGCCTGCCCTGTGCTGGAAAGTGGTTGTGACATTCCCCCCAAAGGAGTAGGCCTTGTATTCTAAAGACCACTTAGCAAGTCAGCCACTGTTCTTTCTCTTTACTAATAGTTAACACTGTATGTGCCAGTCACTTAGACTCCCAAGGTTTCTGGTTTCTGCATTCAGTAAATAAAAGAAGGCCTGTCCTACTCTATGCTTCCTTGTTAATGGTATTTTACTAGCTATAAACTGATTGCTCACAGTAATAATTGACCTGAGGGTGGAAGGGTCACTATAGTAGAATGTATTGCCAAATTTCCCTGCACTTTGGTCTCCACTTTCACTCACTCACCATCTTCCTTCACAGTGCAGAGATGTATCATGTGTTGCTATTCTTCTGTTTGTTCAATGACAGCATATAACAATGGAAATACCTTCACAGTGTGTTGCATTTACATTGATTTCATTCAAGTCATATAATCTTTATGTATGTTTAGCTCCTTTTAACAAGTATGTATGTAATGTCAGTTGCTGGTGTCATGGTATATATAACACTCACAATGTAGTGGTTAATCCAGTGAATGTTTGCTAAGTGATGGTGTTACACTGGGGTTATCAGTGTAGTGCTATGTTATGATAACTTTCTCTATCCACACGCACATCTTCCTTCACTATATTACTGTAGTTCTCTATCAATATACCTCCTGTTAAACTTCTTTTAATATTATATTTATAAACTTTCTTATCATCTCTCTTCTCTTACAATACCCCATATTCTCTTGTTCTGACTCAGTGAGGTTCTTCCTCTTCTGCTAGGATAAGTATTAACTTTATTGTCTTCATATAATATTACAGTTTAGCAGTTTTTTTTTCTTTTCTTTCCTATCAGAGTGCAAGGTCACTTTATTCAGCCCTGACACCAATAATGAAAGAGCTCTACCACAAAGCCGTACTCTCAAATATTTTCACTGAGAATATTAATCATTGTGCAAAGTAAGAAAGTTTAACATGAAGAGCTTTGATGTGTATTAAATGTAACTAGTTAAATACATGCATGCACTGTGATGGAAAGGGGCTGTGAAATTCCTCTGAAAGGAACAATCCTTGCATTCTAAGGATCGCTTCATAAGTGGGCCACTGTTCTTTTTCTTAAAAATAGATTATACTGTGTATGCAAGTTACTTAATCTCCCTAACTTACTGATTTCTGCATTCAGTAAATGAAAGAAAACCCATTCCACTTTGTATCTTGTTAATTGCTCTGTACAGGATATAAACTGCTCTCTGTAATAACTGACCTGAGGGTGGGACGGTCACTAAAGTAGACTGTGTTGCTAAATCTCCCCACACTTTGGTCTCCACATCTCCTCAGACACCATTTTCCTTTACAGTGCAGATGTATGTTATGTGTAATTACATTTCTATTTGTTCTAAGACTATGTTGAACAATGAAAATACCTTAGTTGTGTGTTATATTTGTAATAATTTCATTCAAGTCAGATAAGCTTTAAGTGTGTTAATCCTGTGCCCTTTAACATAAACATAAATTTATTTTCTGGTGTTATGGCAGGTACAACACTCTTTTAACATACTGGTTAATCCAATGAATGTTTGCTAAGTGATAGTGTTTTATTGGACTTGTGGTGTAGTGCTATGCTCTGATAATTTGTTCTATAAAGCTCTATACACTAGTTTCTCTATCAGTATACCTCCTGCTATACTTATTTTTTTTAAACAAGAAACATCTTTATTGAATTAGCACTTATTACATAGGCAATCACACATTTATTTAAATGAAAACAAACCATATTGACATATTTTCAGATGCAAACATTATAAATCACTTAAAATATTCTGTACAGTCATTGTCAATCAAACATTACATAGCTCATTTAATTTCTTTTTTTCCTCAAATAATTTTTATTTTCACATAATATTATAACATCCCACATTATTTATATGTAACATTTTTAAATAACTATGTACAATATTTACAACAGTCTGACCTTTCAGTTGTATTCAATGTACATGAATACTTTATAGAATTAACATTTTAGTTATCAGAACATATCTGTTCATTTTTGCAAAGTGTCTAATAAAGATCTAACTTTCTTCCATGGATTATTTATCAATGACCTTGGATAAATCCTTAGTTCTTTGATTTTGATTTCCATCAGTACTGAAGTCCTTGATAAAATGTAGAAGTCTTCCAATGTAGGTGATATATTTGAATTCCATCTTCTGGTTATACATTTTCTTGAAATTGCAAGTATTGTCCATAACAAATATATATTTATTTTATTCATGTGTAAACCTTCATTCAGATTCAAAAGAATCAAAGCTTTAGATAAGTTAAAAGATTCATTAAATAAAGCTTGTAAAAAATAACTGATTCCAGTCCAATATGATTTAATTTTACTACAGTCATAAGAAATGTGATTCCAGTCTAGCTTTATATACCTGCTCACATCTCCAACATATTCCATTTGTTGAAGTGTTGAATTTATTAATTTTATCTGGGGTTAAGAATTCTGTATGTAAATACTTCCAATTAAATATTTTCCAATATTGTATAATAGTTGTCTGATTTACTGATAATAAAATATTTGATTTAATTTCTTCTGTTAACTGTAGTGAATGACCTTGTGTTATAAACTGCCAATATGATGTTTTAGATGTTGTTTTATAGTTTATTAGTTCTTTGTATAAATTCTAAATACTATTTCCCTTATCATAATTATTATATATAAGTCCATTTAAGTAGTTTATAAGTTTTGGTATATCTTTAAAGGAGGAGTTATTAATTATTCTACATAAATCTTGACAGTACATAAGAATACTTTGTAACAGTAACCAGTCCTGTGATGGAATATTATAAGTAGTTTTTATCATTTGTATGTCTAAAACTCTTAATTTTTTAATACATTGAAACCAACATGTAAATAATTTTTGTTCCCAAGAAGTAATTGTTTCTGTATATATTTTGTCAGGATAGTTCTTAGTTATTATGAATGGGGTTAAAAGGTCAATCCGAAGTTTTAGATCCATGTTTGTATTAATAAGTTTTCTAAAAGAATTACTATAATGATTAATCAAGTGTGTATTAGTTGGATTTGCTATATTATATTGCACGCTAATTATATGTACCGAGGTGTATTAGTTTTATATAATAGTGAAAGTTTTTTTTACTAAATTAAACTCATTTATTGATATAACCATTAATAATTCTTTCCAGTTAGCAAAATAGTTAGGGTTTATCCAATCTATAACAGTTTTGGTTATGGATGCTTTTGTATATGATTCAGTATCTGGGAAGTTCAGTCCTCCTTGTTTCCATGGTCTAATGTGATTTGTAAGGGCTTTTCTATTTCTTCTGGGAAACCATAAAACTTTTAATAGGCATGAATTTATCTCTTTAAGGAAACATCTTTCAGGAAGCATCTGCATTGCTAATGCTACATACAGAATTTTGGGTAGTAAAACAATTTTTATTAATTGTAGCCTATCTTCAAAGGTTAATATTATTTTATTCCATCTTTCCACATAGATATTAATTGTACTGATAATATTTTTGTAATTTATTGATACTCACTTATTTAGATTATTTCTTAATACAATTCCTAGATATTTTAAAGTAGTTACTTGTTCGCCCATAATATGTTTTTCTTTGACTTGTATTTCTTTTTTCTTAAAAATTTTATTTATTTATTTATTTTTTATTTTATTTTACATTTGTTGACTGGGCTAGTCTAACTGGATACATGTCCATTTTCAGTAGAGGCCCGGGGAGAAAAGCTCCAAGTCAGGTACACAGATACAATATAGGAAGTTGCAACAGTCCAAATATATAACAGCTGTTGTTTATAAAGATAACTTGTACTGAGCAAAACACAAAACAGTACAAGGTATTGTGCAAGAGATAGTACTATTTACATATATACATATATACATGTTTTAAATTGCAATAACATGGTCTTTGGTTGATTAAGGATACATTGATAGAGATACAGTGTATTCAAACATGTGCATAGAGAGAAAGTTAGTCAGGGTTAGTACAGGGGCATAACCAATGTTTACTGAGAAATAGTTTTAGATTCTGTTTAAAAAGTGTCAAAGAAGACAGAGTTTTAAGTTCTGAGGGAAGAAGATTCCAGTGCTTTCCAACAGTATTAGAGAACAGAGAGTCTCCGGCTAAGTTGTTGGATTTGCTGGTATTGATAAGCAGTCTGTTTGAGGAGCGTAAATGTTTAAGATTGTTATATGGTGTAATGAGGCAAGAGAGTATTGGAGTGTTGGTGGGTTGATACAGGGTCCTATGGGCTATGACAAGCTGGTGAAATTATAGCTGGTTTAGAAATTCTAGCCATCCTAGTTGTTTAGATTAAGACAGTGATGAGTTCTAAAAGGAGAGCCGGTGGCAAATTTAGCAATATTATTATAGGAGATTGCCAGTTTGTTGAGATTCCTTTTAGAAAGATTAGTGCATATAGGTGAAGCATAGAGTAGGGTGGAGATTAAATGAGTTCTGGCTATGGTGGTCCTGGCTACTGGTGTAAGAAAGGGTTTGATTCTATAAAGGGACCCCAGTTTCTTGTTGACTGTTTTTATTGTGCTGTTTATATGAGTATCAAAGGTAAGGTTGTTATCTATTGTTATTCCTAAAAGTTTACTGGTTGAGTCGGGAGATATGTTAGTGCCATTTTTAGATACAAGTGTGAAATTTATTGGTGTGGATTTTTGGGTTGGAGTGAAAATTAAAAGTTTGTTGTTTTGGGGGTTTAGGAGAAGGCAGCAGTTTAAAAACCATTGTTCCACTATATTAAATGCATTTTGGGTCAGGGACTGTAGTTTGGTTGGAGAGGTGGCTGAACAAATTACTGTGGAGTCGTCCGCGTATTGAATACAGGTGGTGTCAGGAATTGTTAAGTGAAGGTCATTAATAAAAATGGAGAATAGAAGTGGGCCTAATATAGAGCCCTGAGGAACACCCAGGAAAATAGGTAGGCGAGTAGATAGATTGTTTTCCCATAGCACAGCCTGTTGTCTGTTGTCTAAGTAAGATTTAAATCATATAAAATGTCTCTATCACTGCATCCAGCTTCTCCAAAGACTTTTTAGAGTTTGATAAAGTTAGTAATATATCATCAGCAAAGAGCATTATTTTTGAATTATATTGGTGATATACATCCACCCCTTTTATTTTTAAGTTATGTATTGTCTGCAAGTACTTCAATGGCCAAAGCAAACAGAATAGGTGACAGGGGACATTCTTGTTTAAAGCCCTTTGTTATATGAATATATTCCAAGGTAAAAGGACCTAATTTAATATAAGCTAAAGTGTATATATATATATATATATATATATATATATATATATATATATATATATATATATACACATGCATTTTTAAGAGGTGAACAAAGGAAAGTGGAAATTCAAATAATGCTAGAATTTTAAATATTCTCATTTTAAGGAGTCAAAGGCTTCCTCTATGTTCAATCCAATTATAAGAGTTTCTTTATTTTCTTTATTTACATACTCTATAAGGGTAAGTATTCTTTTAATATTATCATGTGTATGTCTGTTATATATAAATTCAGTTTGGTCATTATTTATTGTTTTGGAAAGTGGTATTTTATTCTATTGGCTAAAATTTACATAAATATCTTATAATCATTATTTAGTAGTGATATAAGCCTATATGGGGTACAAAGAGTTGGAGTTTTATTATCTTTTAAGACTGGAGTAGTTAAAGAGTATTTCCAGGAGGGTGGTATTACTGCTTCTGATTGGATTTCTAGTAAAGTTTTATGAAAAAGAGAAATTATTGTTGAGGGAAAAAGTTTATATATTTCCATAATCATACCATCTATTCCTGGTGCTTTGTTAGTTTTACCTTCTTTTATCCTGTTGGTTATTTCTTTGTAAGATATAGGTTTTTGTAAATCTAATTTTAATTCTTCTAGACTTATTTTTTATATTGATGGCATCTGTATTTTCCTTTTTAAAGTGTTCCATGTAGTGATATCTGAATGTTTCAAGGATGTCTCCTATATCAGATACTTTTTTCCCTTTCTTTTCATGATAAATATTATTAATGTTACTTGCTTTGGATTGTATTTTAATTCTTGTGGATAAATTATGTAGATATCTGGGAGAGGTGGCCAATGAATTTACTTTTAATTTTCCCAAAGCTAGATTGGTTTGTGTGTCAGAATTTCATTATATGTTTTATTTAATTCCTCTATTTTCTTTTTAATTTCAGGACAACTTTGATTTTTTTCTGACTTTACTGACAAAAGTCTGGATTGTAAATCTGATAGTTCAGAGTACCACTCTCTTACTTTATGTTTATACCAGCTAAGGGTTTTACCAAATATATAAGTCTTTAGTTAGTCCCACACCATGACTCTACTGACTTCTGTTGTATAGTTAATTTCTAAGATAAACTGTAATTCTGACAAAAAACAGGGTTTGGAAATCTTTAATTTTTGTATATATGATGATATTCTAGATGAGAAGATTAACAGTTTGAACTCAGTTTGCGATTTCAAATCTAAAGAGTCATGATCTGAGAAAGGACATGGAGCAATTGAGAAATTAATGATTTTTGTTTGTAAATCTTGATCAACAAGTATTTTGTCTATTCTAGTTTGAGTCCTGAACCTGTGATCTTGACGTGAGAAAAACAAAGACTTATCTTTTTTCGTCTCAAATGTATCTGTTAAGTGAAATAACTCAACCCGTTTTTTTTTAAAGATTTTGAAATAGAAGTTGTACAAAAAGGTCTCTTGTTGCTAGTTTCAGAAGCATCTAGGATACAGTTGAAGTCCCCTCCCATTATTAAACTACCTTTATAATTATTGGAAATAAAATCTAAGTGTTTTAACTGTTCCTATTCCAATACCAGGAAACCAGTATATGTTTGCTAGAGTCCATATTCTATTATTAAATGTAACTATTATAACTGCTATGAAACCCTGTTTGTCTTCGTATTTATAAATAATTTCTGGGCTGACAATATTCTTTTTCCAAAGAATTGATACTCCTTTTGTCTTTGTCTTATAGGAGGATTGAGCTAATATCATATATTCCTTAGGATTTCATATAAAACTATCATTTATTTTAAGATGCATTTCCTGAAGAAAGGCTACTTGTGCTTTATTTAGTTTTAAGCATTTCAATAAGTTTGATCTTTTACTTGGATTATTTAAGCCATTGGTATGTAAAGATACTAAAGTAAAATCCATATTAAGTCATCTTTAGAAAAAAAAAAAAAAATATATATATATATATATATATATATATATATATATATATATATAATTATTATTATTATTATTATTATTATTATTATAGCTATTAAACAGTTACCTCTGATAACAACATAAATTATGTGTGTGTATAAAATGTTAAAGGAGACTATCTGAGTTATTTTTTCTTTGAATACAAATAAAATAATATTTTGGTCAGGCTTTAGGAGAGTAATATTATATAACAATGAGATTAAAATAACCACTCTTAATTTACCTAGGTTCCACTCTATACATGGAATGAAAGTAATTCCTAATCTAATAGATAAAAATAGATCTATTAGATTGTCATTCATTCCTTTAACCATCAAAAACAACTTCGCTCCATAAGTTAAATCATTGTATGGAGAATATTTTGTGAAATAAATGAAGAATTCTGAATTATTTTGTGAATCAGGATGTTCTACTTTAGCGGTGTAATCAACAAATTTATTACACTAGTTATGCCTGATATTTATATGAATTCTCAAACCTATAATATATTTACCATTAGATGATACATTTAATATAAATAAAAAAACAAAACAAACAAAATAAAAACAAAGTAACCAACATTATATCAGACTCAATGTCTATGCTAATTAGTTAAATACATAAGCAAAGTTTGTAAAAATTGAGTTAAATTAATAATCTCAAGTTTGTACAGACTATCAAGTCACAAGGCTCAGTCCTGGGACCTCTCTTGTTCGGTCTATATTTCTCGGAGGTACAGGCCAACACGGAAGGACTGTGGCTGACCAAGTTCGCAGATGACTGCAAACATGGTGCCATAATCGACTCTCCAGCTGACACAAGCATCCTCCAAAAGGGCCTCATAGAAACAGACAACTGGTGCCAGAGCCATGGCCTCAAGCTAAATGCCAAAAAGTGTATAGTCATCCCCTTTGGCAAAAACAAAGTGCCCACAAATTACCACATAGATGGTAATCCATTAAGTACAGAAGAAGTAATTAGAGACCTGGGGACCCAAGTTGATAGCAATCTCTCATTTGACAACCACGTGGCCAAAGTGGTTAGAAAAACATTTTATATAGCCCACCTAATCATGAAGGGATTCACATCTAGATCAGGGGAGGTCATCGTGCTTCTTTACTCATCCCTCATCAGGCCCATAATTGAGTACAATGCCCCTTTTGGGATGTACCTTACCAGACACCTGCAGCAACTGGAAAGACCCCAAAAGTACCTCACCAAGAGGATCAAAGGGCTCAAACAGATGCCATATGCTGCCCGGTTAAAGAAACTCCAGCTCTACTCAGTGGCATACCACCTCTTCAGAGGCAATCTGTGCCTGACGTATAAAGCCATGTCCAAGCCGGAATTAATGGACATGCTGCACCTCAGAAAATCCAAATCCCATCGAGCTACGTGCTCGAGAAACTTGAACCTCAGCACTGAAATAAATAGGACATGCTGGAGGGACAGATTCATAATCCAGAGGCTCCCTTCACTCTGGAATAAAATCCCAGTCCAGGTTAGTTAGAGTCCCTCATTGACTCTCTTCAAGAGGAATCTTGGTGAGTGGATGGGAGATTGTAGGTTTACCCCAGGTATCATTTCTGTGTCACTGTTAGACAAAGGCACAGTATACTAACCTCGAAAAAGGGCATATCAAAATAAATTTAAAATGGGTGGTGAAAGCCAAACACATTCTGGCTAGGCTTATAAATGCCCTAGGGCAGATAGCCTAGTATGAACCTATGAACCTATGAACCTATGAACCTATCAGATGCCAAGAAAGTTCACATAAATAATTAGAATTAATTTAGAATTAACTTGTTTCAAATTATAACATATTTCTTTTCATTGCTACCTTAAGCTTGTCACTTTCATGTAAACTTAATCTGTGAATCATTAATACTATAATGTTATCTTAGAATGACACTTGTTTCAGTATATTCCATGTTTACCAAACAAAACTCAAATGGGCAACAAATGTTAGGTAAACAATTTAGGCTATTTCCTTGAATTGTCCCAGACACATTAGATTATTTCAAGAAAGCAACTCAAAATTGTCACTTCATATTTATTTTACATTTTTCTCCATGTTCCCATTTCAGTCATATAAATTAGCAGAATCGGTATTGTCTTCCCAGCACTGCCATACATCCCTTAATTTGGGATTAAATGTCTCCTCAGATAGGGTTTCATACACAACAGTGACATCTCAATTCTTGCAATCTACTCAGAAGAGAGTAACTAAAATATTAAATACATGCAAGAATGTAACCATGTTTTATCGTACTGCAGATGGTCATACAAAGCTCTTTATACATTTCATTTTATACATTATAATATATAATATATTTATTATACATTATACATTTCTTTATTTTCTTAATAGAGAGTTTACCCTTTCTAGACTCCCACATCCCTAGCCTTTAAATAAATTACATCCAGTGTCACATAAACTCAGAGTGGGTGGAGGGTAAGAAAGAAACCTTTTAACTTTACTGTGATAACTTATTTTCTGAAATAATAATAAACAGCAACTGTGAGTGAAAATAATAGAAACATGTATACACTCATACTAAAATAATTCCCTTAAAGTTATCCAACATTCTATGACTTCCATGTACTTCCATGCAAGAACTTCATATTTCACACCAAAAGGAAAATGCAGTTGTGCATGTCGAAACACCTTTATGTCTTATTAGAAATGGTATCACTGGCTGAAGAGGTTTTCTATGATTCTTGTTCATTATAGAATGGGAAACAAAAAACCTGCTTACATTAATTTGCCATATGCTATTTAGGACTGGGTGTCTGCTCCCATCATAAACACATTTTTCTTTATTAAGTGAGCTTAGAATTTGCAGTTATTAATGATGACTTCAGAGATGTGTCAAATTTTGCTGAAGATGAGCTGTGACAGTCTTGCACATGGAGGAAACAAAGCACTCCAGATCTGAATTACTGATTTTAAAGTACTCCTTCCTTATTGATAAATTATAGCTTTCACAATTAATCATATGGTAACAGCTCACTTTAAAATTTACTACATCTGGAAGTGCACTAAAGTGTAAACTTACTGAAACTGTGACAGTCTATTCAGAACTTAGTATTGTCAGAGCACAATTAAACAGTTAAATACCTAACAAAAAGCTGTTTTAAACCAATGGCCATGCCAAAGAAAGTGTAAATGAGAATACTTTCCGAAATGTATTTTAGCAAGATGTTAATGATCCAAAACAAGGAGTGCACAAGGCACTGATTCATGCTTTTCAACTGTCTTGTTTGTGTACTGCAACTGGTTATAGCATTAACTCAGAGGACCAGAAAGACTTTATATTTATACTTAAATACTGTATAACAGGCTATTTGATGATTCATGTTTGAAGAATTTTAAATAAATAGGTTTTGATATGTAACCCAGACATCATTTTCAGTTATTCTAAGATTTTTTCATAAAGTCATGCCTTCCTGAAGAGGAAAAAAAAACAGATTTTTTTGTTCTAAATCAGCTAAACTCTAGCCTTCCCTCCTACAAAGATGAGATACATGTATACTTTCTCATGTACTATCTTTGTGACAGGCTTTTTATGAAAAAATACATTATTAATACTGAGAAGAGCACATTTCTATGCTTGGCCGTGTCACAAATGCACGTGGCGGCTACGTAAGTACAAATTACATAAACACAGTTTAAATCTCTCTAATATTGTCACTGCTATTAAAGTTATTCAAGAAACACCACTAAGCAATATGCTAATTATCAAAACTAAGGAGTGAATTTAACAGTTAAGAAACGAGATTCACCTCGGAAGTTTGCAGAGCCGTTAGTGATTAACGTCATTGTTTCCCATTGCCATGGGAACCTGAATAGAGTGAGATCCTACTAGGAAGTGCCGAAAGGCAACATATAGTACTCTCGAGAAACATAGAATGCCAAAAAGCTTCACCTCTCTTGACCATCAGTGTTATCTTTCCATCCTTTTGTACAACAGTCAAAACTAAGAAAAAAAATTATTCAAGAGCCTGAGGAAACAAACAGGTATTAGACTCAGACGTCCATCTCAAAACGCTTCCCACAACCCAGCAAATACAGCTGCATCTCTCATCAAATTGACAAACACAGTATCAGCAATACACATTACATTTTCATTTTTCTTTTTCAATTCAGCAAAAGCGACAACATCCTTTTAATAAAACTGGCATACATAGCCTCCCTCAGTCGCGATGTCACTGCCAGCATCCTAGCAACAACAGAGACATCCCCATCAAGCCAACAGGCTCAGTATCATTCACGAACCATACAGCTGAGTAATCTAGTCAGTAAACAATCAATAACTCATAGGCATAGCCACACATACATACAAGATGTCCCTTCAAATATACTGGCATACATATCTGAAATTACCAAACAAGGAAGTAAATACAGCAGATTCAATCAACACTATTTCAAATCAGACAAGCTAACAAACACTGCAATACCTATTCAGGTAACCAGTAGCCATAGCATCACCTTGAATGAAATGTTAACCCAGAAAATCTAAAAAAAAAAAAAAAAAAAAAAAATGAAAGAAGCAATGCATGCTTGGTATATTAATAATGCATATACTTTAAGAAATACCTATTCCCCATTCTAGGAAACCAATAAGGGACCATGCTGAAAATAAAAAAAAGGGGGAAAAAGCAATTTTCAGGGAAATCTGCATTTTGCCATTATAGTCAATGGCATGCAGAATGAAAATAACACCAGGGAACAGTGGTTGCTAAGGGGAAAGGCTCAGTGTGAATGCAGTAAATGAGGAGTAAGGCAGTAGGGTATGCAGATGAGGGGAATCTTACTGAATCGCATATTTCTTCTAAGTGTCAGACTGCACCTAACTGTGTAGGTGCTCTAATATGGCTGTATAAGCATGAGAAGTAAATGACATCAAAAGGGGGTTTGTCATTCTTGCTGTAAGCACATTGGAGCACTATTGCTTGGGTTTGCGCTTAGCTAAGCACTGTTAAGCAAGGGAGTGTGTCTGAAGCTGTAATGTCTTACACCATGAAATGTGATCGCGTTCACAGCCAGGGGAGGGCCATTTCTGCTAAAATGTGGCTAAACGGGTTTGCACAGCATGCACTTGAACTTAAAAAAAAACACACGGAAATAACAGCACTGTTTATATTCAGGCAACCTGTTTGCACAGCATGCCTCAAGGCTTAAAAGGGGCAGAGATGGGAAGGGGGAAAAGGAAAAAAAGGGAAATAGCAGAATATAGGCACTCAAATACAACTAATAGATCTGGGAGGTGGAAAGTATCATACTCAGCCAATCACAAAGGCAGCATCTGCAGCACACCACTATAAACTATGCAAACACCTTTCAGTCTGTTTTTTTCCCAAAAACTCTACACCACCGGTGTACATAGATGGAGAAAGTTTACCTGACAAAACTAACAAAATGTTAAGGGTTAAACTCAAACGAAGGCAAGAAGACACACTAACAAACTAAAAAAAACGGAACTGTAGCAAACAGGCAGCACACAAGCAAAAAGTACCAAATCCTTTAATAATATAAAGCGCTTTTCATTTGACTCAATGTACAAACTTCTTCAGACAAAGAAAATCACTTACACAAGTGCTTTAAATAATAAAACAATTAGCCACTCAATTAAGCAATAAATCAATAAGGGCAATAATTACCTTAAAAGAAACAGACACTTAAACCACCTGACATAAAATTGTGTCCATACTCAAAGTTTGGCTAAAATAACAAAGCATTACATCATTAAATTACTAAACATTGAAACAACTCATCGAACTAGACCTACTAAATAAAAATTCAGACAGCGCTAAAACCATATTACACAAAACATTGTAATTGTAACAAATCACAATGAAAAACTATCATCTTTTTAATTTCTTAAGCTTCAAAATGCTGCTAATAGAGCATCCCTCATTCAGACCAGGTATATTGTAGGCATTTAGTCTAATCTGCCAAACTAGTTCTAATTCATCAAGTTTCAAGGCTGCTGGGCCGCCTTGAACATCCTGACATAACTGGTCTATCACCATGAATTTGAAACTGTGATCAGGAAACGATGAAATGTGCTTAGCCAAAGCGTTTTCAAGTTTATTTTTTCTGATAGCATAAATATGTTCATAGAGGTGATCACGAAGTCGCCTCTCAGTTTTCCCAATATAAAAGGCCTAACAGGCCTGACACTGGGCTAAATAAACTATCATTCTAGAGGTACAATTAACTCTACACTTTAACATGTACTGTTGATCATGTACCTTAAATCTATTAGATTCAATAATATATTGACAGTAACTGCAAGATTGACATTTATACATACCAACAGTTGTACTACAGCGAAATTGACATTGTTGGAAGAATGCTTTAAGATTTTTAGTTTTCTTATACACAGCTGCAGGTTGATCACTGACCCTGTGAAAAACACTAGGGTCACTGCTAAAAAGTGCCCAGTTTTTGCATAAAATACGGAAGCAGTCCTTACTGTCAATATTATAAGTTGTAATAAACGAAGGCCCTTGAACTTTAGAGTCAAGTGATGAATTTGAGTCATTTACCACCAGGGGGACAATACACTCTTCTTGTTGGTTCTGAATGTAACCACTATCTAAAATTGGTTTATAAAACCGTCTCGTACGTTTACTTGAAACCTCCTTAATAAGGTCATCGACCATATAAACTGGATAACCACGATGTAGAAACATACTCCTTAAAAAAGAAAATTCAGCATGAAAATCATTGTCAAGCGTAATAATATGGGCTGTCCTAACTAGCTGACCCTTTACTACCGCCCGCTTCTGATGGTATGGGTGGCAACTAGAATAATGCAAAAATGAGTTGGAATACATACTCTTCCTATGAATATTAGCTATAAATTTTTGAATGGAGTAGTCTTTAGTTAACAAAACATCAAGATATGATATAGCCTCAGTGTTAAATGTGGATGTAAACTTCAAGAACTGAGTAGACTTGTTGAAGTAATTAACCACCATGTCACTGATTTTACTATCACCATCCAACAAAATAAAAATATCATCGAGGTAACGGATATAAAAAATCATTCTTTCTTTGAAGTCACAGTTATTAAAGACAAAAAGGTGCTCCCAGTAAGCCATGACCGAATTAGCGACACTGGCTCCTCAAGGGGAGCCCATCGCAACAACGACTTTCTGTAAATAAAACTTGTCATCAAAAATAAAATAATTATTATCAAGTGTCAAATCCAATAATTCATTAACGAGTTCCAACTCATTTTTCGTGCCACCCTTTAACATTAGAAGTTGACCTACCCATTCTAGAGCAATATCATGCGGAATACACATGTACAGATCTTTGACATCTATTGTGAGAAAGTTATATCTGGCATCAAAATCTAACCTATTAATTTTATCAAGGAATGTCCAAGAATCTTTACAAATTTAGTTAACTTTAACCAAATATTTCTGTAACACAGCATCAATAACTTTAGCACACGGATATGTAGGAGAACCCCTACCATCAACAAGGGGATGCATAGGGGGGGTTGGCCACATATTTATGTATCTTGGGAATGCCGAACAAGCAGGGAAATCTAGGGTACACTGTAGACATATAGTTAAAGATGTTCTGATCAATCCTTCCCTCAATGTACATTTCCTCAATGGTGTTCTTAATGGTGTTATAAGCGGTATTAATTTCAGATCTCAAACTAAGTGAGTAGGAAGGACTATTCAATAAATGTAACATTCTTTCCCTGTAGTCGGCACCATCAAATACAACCAGCCCACCACCCTTGTCTGGTTTACATATACGTATGTCATGCAATTTAATACCATCAATACATTCCTTCTCAACTTTAGTGTTCATGTCAAAAGAGGAAAAATGATGTCCAACCTCAAATTTCTGATGAATATCTAACTCATACATAAGTTCATAGATCTGCAATAATGGGTGTAATGGAGGATTATAAACGCTAGGAATTCTAAATTGGTTACTATTACCAATATTGTTACCACCCATCATTAAATTAAAATTCAATTTTCTAGTAAATAATTTAATGTCCATTATAGTCTTGACCAAATCCAACCTTTGAGTGGGAACATAAGTATACCCCTTAGAAAATAATTCAACCTGTTCAGGTGTAATAACAACTGAAGAAAAGTTGTAAACATTAAAATCACCATCAGCGTTAGTTAATATAACAGGTGAGTCCACAATCTGATGATCGGACTCGTCATTTAAAACCTCACAAAAATGAACATCTGACATGTCATTAGCACATATAGACAGGTCAAGTTCAGTATGGGAAGAGACAGAATCAACATCAGGGAAAGACAGTACATTATTAACTTCAAGCAATGTACAACAGGTGTCAGATGAATTTAAATCCTGTATTGGTTCAAGTTCTGTTTGGACTTCTGATTGTATTTTCCTGTTGTTTGTTTCGGTCTTGCTCCTAAAAAATTATTGTTATTGGAGACGTTAGATTTCAAATTATAATGTCCCGGCCTATTGTTGTTCTGCAGTCTTTCACTTCTTCTAAGATCTGATTGCATCCCATCATCGATGGTATTAGTGCTAACAACAGAAGAAAAGCTCAGTGAAGGCTGATTATTGTCATAATTAGGACTAGTATTAGAAAATATGACTCTATTATCATTAGACGGTTGACCTGGTTTAGATGGACCATGCCATATCTAGGCTAAAGAAGGGATGGGGTAAGCAACTCCACCATTATACGGCTTGACATCCCTGTCAAGTTTCTTGATTTTATTGTTTTTAAGTTTGTCAAGATATTGATCAATACTTGAAAAAATTCTACTGTACTCATATTTATACCGGTAGAATACCGGTACCAAATCTAATAGATTTAAGGTACATGATCAACAGTACATGTTAAAGTGTAGAGTTAATTGTAACTCTAGAATGATAGTTTATTTAGCCCAGTGTCAGGCCTGTTCCACCTTTTATATTGGGAAAACTGAGGGGTGACTTTGTGATCGCCTCTATGAACATATTTATGCTATCAGAAAAAATAAACTTGAAAACGCTTTGGCTAAGCACACTTCATCGTTTCCTGATCACAGCTTCAAATTCATGGTGATAGACCAGGTATGTCAGGATGTTCGAGGCGGCCCAGCAGCCTTGAAACTTGATGAATTAGAACTAGTTTGGCAGATTAGACTAAATGCCTACAATATACTTGGTCTGAATGAGGGCTGCTCTACTAGCAGCATTTTGAAGCTCAAGAACTTAACAAGATGATAGTTTTTCATTGTGATTTGTTACAATTACAATGTTTTGTGTAATATGGTTTTAGCACTGTCTGAATTTTTATTTAGTAGGTCTAGTTCGATGAGTTGTTTCAATGTTTAGTAATTTAATGATGTAATGCATTGTTATTTTAGCCAAACTTTGAGTATGGACACAATTTTACGTCAGGTGGTTTAAGTGTCTGTTTCTTTTAAGGTACATTATTGCCCTTATTGATTTATTACTTAATTGAGTGACTAATTGTTTTATTCTTTAAAGCACTTGTGTAAGTGATTTTATTTGTCTGAACAAGTTTGTACAATGGGTCAAACGAAAAGCACTTTATATTATTAAAGGATTTGGTACTTTTTGCTTGTGTGCTGCCTGCTTGCTACAGTACCGTTTTTTTGGTTTGTTAGTGTGTCTTCTTGCCTTCGTTTGAGTTTAAGTTTGTTTTTATGGCATCCGGAACAGAGGCTAGTCCCAGCGGCACTTCTTTTGGTAATACACCTGAAGTGTTTAAAAATGCTGTCAGCGGTTGTGATACATCTTCGACCAAGGACTTTGAGTCAATAAATAACAATGTGTTAGACATGCTAATGCAGCGGATGGACTGACTTTTGGAGAGGTTGGATAAATCGGAGCGTTTTCAATGTGGCAGTAATGTTCCATCACCAACTGTTTCATCTGTACCTGAGGTCTCTAATACTACTGCTGGTAACCGTGAAGCCGGGTCTTCAGTTCTTCAAATATTAGACTTACCAAGCATTGAATGCAGGCAGAGGAGTATTCCGGCCAACTGTTCAACTTTTCTTCATGAGAAACCGATACCCCTGGTCGGTCAAGATCGTATGGTTAGTTCACAAGTAAATAACAAGATTCTTGGTAACTCGATCAATACTAACTTAATTACACCTGGCTCAACTTCCTCTGTGTCAATGGCAGTTACAGTACCGGCAGTGGAAGTGGCTAATAACGCTTGCCTGTTCCCTGACATTAACAACTGGATGGCCAATAACTTTTCATTTTCTACAGCTGGTAAGGGTCCAGTTCAACAGAACCTTGATAATGAAAGTGAGTATGTTGATATATCTCATAACCTTAAAATATTGGATAATTTATTGGTTAAACTTAAAAAGACCAAGCTTGAAATTTCTTATTTTCAAGAGTGCCTCACAGGTAAAATTGTGCCAAAGGGTTTGAGCCACTATCAATATCCCACAGGCTCGGTCGCTAATTCATACTTTCATAAGGAGTTGCTGGTTTTGTTCGACCGACAGGGTTTTGAATTATTAGAACTAATGATTAAGCATTATTTCCTGTCGTTCGAGTCTTTAAGTAAAGAAGTATTGGAGTTAGATGAGTCGATCAGACTTGATAACGAATTCTACCGGTATAAATATGAGTACAGTAGAATTTTTTCAAGTATTGATCAATATCTTGACAAACTTAAAAACAATAAAATCAAGAAACTTGACAGGGATGCCAAGGCGTATAATGGTGGAGTTGCTTACCCCACCCCTTCTTTAGCCCAGATATGGCATAGTCCATCTAAACCAGGTCAACTGTCTAATGATAATGGAGTCATATTTTCTAATACTAGTCCTAATTATGACAATAATCAGCCTTCACAGAGCTTTTCTTCTGTTGTTAGCACTAATACCATCAATGATGGGATGCAATCAGATCTTAGAAGAAGTGAAAGACTGCAGAACAACAATAGGCCGGGACATTATAATTTGAAATCTAACGGCTCCAATAACAATAATTTTTTAGGAGCAAGACCGAAACAAACAACAGGAAAATACAATCAGAAGTCCAAACAGAACTTGAACCAATACAGGACTTAAATTTATCCGACACCTGCTGTACATTGCTTGAAGTTAACAATGTACTGTCTTTCCCTGATGTTGATTCTGTCTCTTCCCATACTGAACTTGACCTGTCTATATGTGCTAATGACGTGTCGAATGTTCATTTTTGTGAGGTTTTATATGACGAGTCCGACCATCAGATTGTGGACTTGTTATATTAACTAACGCTGATGGTGATTTTAATGTTTATAACTTTTCTTCAGTTGTTATTACACCTGAACAGGTTGAATTATTTTCTAAGGGGTATACTTATGTTCCCGCTCAAAGGTTGGATTTGGTCAAGACTATAATAGACATTAAATTATTTACTAGAAAATTGAATTTTAATTTAATGATGGGTGGTAACAATATTGGTAATAGTAACCAATTTGAATTCCTAGCGTTTATCATCCTCCATTACAGCCATTATTGCAGATCTTTGAACTTATGCGTGAGTAAGATATTTGTCAGAAATTTGAGGTTGGACATCATTTTTCCTCTTTTGACATGAACACTAAAGTTGAGAAGGAATGTATTGTTGGTATTAAATTGCATGACACACGTATATGTAAACCAGACAAGGGTGGTGGGCTGGTTGTATTTGATGGTGCCGACTACAGGGAAAGAATGTTACATTTATTGAATAGTCCTTCCTACTCACTTAGTTCGAGATCTGAAATTAATACCGCTTATAACACCATTAAGAACACCATTGAGGAAATGTACATTGAGGGAAGGATTGATCAGAACATCTTTAACTATATGTCTACAGTGTACCCTAGATTTCCCTGCTTGTTCGGCATTCCCAAGATACATAAAGATGTGGCCAACCCCCCTATGCGTCCCCTTGTTGATGGTAGGGGTTCTCCTACATATCCGTGTGCTAAAGTTATTGATGCTGTGTTACAAAATATTTGGTTAAAGTTAACCAAATTTGTAAAGATTCTTGGACATTCCTTGATAAAATTAATAGGTTAGATTTTGATGTCAGATATAACTTTCTCACAATAGATGTCAAAGATCTGTACATGTGTATTCCGCATGATATTGCTCTAGAATGGGTAGGTCAACTTCTAATGCTAAATGGTGGCACGAGAAATGAGTTGGAACTGGTTAATGAATTATTGGATTTGACACGATAATAATTATTTTATTTTTGATGACAAGTTTTATTTACAGAAAGTCGGAGTTGTGATGGGCTCCCCTTGTGGAGCCAGTGTCGCTAATTCAGTCATGGCTTCCTGGGAGCACCTTTTTGTCTTTAATAACTGTGACTTCAAAGAAAGAATGATTTTTTATACTCGTTGCCATGACGATATTTTTATTTTGTTGGATGGTGATAGTAAAATCAGTGACATGGTGGTTATTTCAACAGGTCTACGCAGTTCTTGAAGTTTACATCCACATTTAACACTGAGGCTATATCATATCTTGATGTTATGTTAACTAAAGACTACTCCATTCAAAAATTTATAGCTAATATTCATAGGAAGAGTACGTATTCCAACTCATTTTTGCATTATTCTAGTTGCCACCCATACCATCAGAAGCGGGTGGTAGCAAAGGGTCAGCTAGTTAGGGCAGCCCGTATTATTACCCTTGACAATGATTTTCATGCTGAATGTTCTTTTTTAAGAAGTATGTTTCTACATTGTGGTTATTCAGTTTATATGGTCGATGACCTTATTAAGGAGGTTTCAAGTAAACGTATGAGACGGTTTTATAAACCAATTTTAGATAGTGGTTACATTCAGAATCAACAAGAAGAGTGTATTGTCCCCCTAGTAGTAAATGACTCAAATTCATCATTTGACTCTAAAGTTCAAGGGCCTATGTTTATTACAACTTATTATATTGACAGTAAGGATTGCTTCCGTATTTTATGCAAAAACTGGGCACTTTTTAGAAGTGACCCTAGTCTTTTGCACAGGGTCAGTGATCAACCTGCAGTTGTGTATAAGAAAGCTAAAAATCTTAAAGCATTCTTCCAACAATCAATTTCGACGTAGTACAACTGTTGGTATGTATAAATGTCAATCTTGCAGTTACTGTCAATATATTATTGAATCTAATAGATTTAAGGTACATGATCAACAGTACATGTTAAAGTGTAGAGTTAATTGTAACTCTAGAATGATAGTTTATTTAGCCCAGTGTCAGGCCTGTTCGGCCTTTTATATTGGAAAACTGAGAGGCAACTTCGTGATCGCCTCTATGAACATATTTATGCTATCAGAAAGCATAAACTTGAAAACGCTTTGGCTAAGCACACTTCATCATTTCCTGATCACCGTTTCAAATTCATGGTGATAGACCAGGTATGTCAGGATGTTCGAGGCGGCCCAGCAGCCTTTTAACTTGATGAATTAGAACTAGTTTGGCAGATTAGACTAAATGCCTACAATATACCTGGTCTGAATGAGGGCTGCTCTATTAGCAGCATTTTGAAGCTTAAGAACTTAACAAGATGATAGTTTTTCATTGTAATTTGTTACAATTACAATGTTTTGTGTAATATGGTTTTAGCACTGTCTGAATTTTTATTTAGTAGGTCTAGTTCGATGAGTTGTTTCAATGTCTAGTAATTTAATGATGTAATGCTTTGTTATTTTAGCCAAACTTTGAGTATGGACACAATTTTATGTCAGGTGGTTTAAGTGTCTGTTTCTTTTAAGGTACATTATTGCCCTTATTGATTTATTGCTTAATTGAGTGGCTAATTGTTTTATTATTTAAAGCACGTGTGTAAGTGATTTTATTTGTCTGAAGAAGTTTGTACATTGGGTCAAATGAAAAGTGCTTTATATTATTAAAGGATTTGGTACTTTTTGCTTGTGTGCCACCTGCTTACTACAGTTCCGTTTTTTTGGTTTGTTAAAATGTTAAGGGTTGCTGTTGCTCTCATACATCAGTTTGTGCAAGAGGCTATGGGTGGTGAAGAAGACAATGCTGCCAACCACCCCAGACTTATGAGGAGGAGGAAAAGAGTGTTCAGGCCAGGGTAACATACCAGGGGCTACATGATCTAGAGATAGTAGAGCACTACAGGATGGACAGGGACATACTGCAGCAAATTGTGGAGCTGTGCTGGCCTCACCTTACATCCAGAGTAAACAGAAGGGAACTGATCCCAGTGGATACCAAGGTATGTGTAGCTCTAAGAATACTAGCTACAGGTACTTTCCAAAGAGCAACTGGGGATATCATGGGGGTCTCACAGGCATCTGCAGCCAGGATACTCCACCAGTTCCTGGATGCCATGTGCCCACATGCCGTGGAGCACATTAAATTCCCCAGTACCCATCAGGAGCTGACTGGCAATATGCATCTCTTCCACCATGTACCAGACTACCCGGAGGTACTGGGTGCCATAGACTGCACGCACATTCACATCAAAGCACCACCTGGTAAACGGGGTAGGTTCTACATAAACCGCAAGGGGGTACCACTCCATCAATGCCAGGTCAAGTGCGATGCCCAGGGCATTAACATGAATGTGTGTGCTTACTGCCATGGAAGCAATCATGACTACCACATTTGGCATTCCTCACAGCTGTATCAGGGGTTTGCCGGGGGAACATCCCATATGGCCATTTAGAGGGAGATGCTGGCTATGCACTGGAGCCGTGGATGATGACACCCATCAGAAATGCACACACACCCACACAAGAATGACATAATGAGGCACACGCACAAACCAGGATTGTTATAGAGCATGTGTTTGGGATGCTCAAGTCATGGTTCTGCTGCCTTGACATATCTGCTGGAGCCTTGCAGTACTCTTCAGCCACATGTGCACACATGGTCATAGTATGTGCCTTGCTACACATTATGATCCTGTAGAAACAGCTGCAGCAGGAACAAAATGGGGAAAGGCCACACAGCCCCCCACCATTATCAAGGCCTCCACAGGCATAGAGTGACTCGGAGGATGAACATTCCGACCCTGTCCCTGTAGGCAGACGGAGGCGTGCCCAGTATGCACTGGCCTTGGCAAAGAGGCAACACATAGCACATACACTGACACTGTAGGGCTCCAGGGACTAATCTCTCTCTCTCTCTGACTCACACATACAGTAGAATGGGTGGCAAACATCAGGGTCTATATTATAAAATCGAAAGTTTAGTTACTCGAATACCTAAACGTCGACACCTATTCAGTGCACCGCATATACACTGAATGCCCTAAACCGCAAAATTCAAAAAGTTGAACTGTCGTACTTGTCCCACCCCACTGCCCACTACATACTACCTACACATACAAACTAAATAAACCACATACATGCACTAACCAAAACCCTACTTCTAACCCTAAACTACACCCTACTTCTAACCCCACACTAAATCTTACATATACCACCATGTATGCACTTAACTTAACCTGCACCCTAACCCTAAGGTCTGTAACTATTGCACACTTACCTTAAAAAGCTAAATCCAAGCAAACTAAATAATCCACACACATACACTTAACAAAATCCTACACTAACTCTAACATACGTTACCATCTATGCACTTACCTTAACCCGCACCCTAACCCTAAGGTCCATAACTATCACACACTTACCTTATGGAGCTATACCACAGAAGGCCAGCCATGAAAATTCGATGTTTCTGCTTTTGTGCTTCTGGACGATTGATGTTTTCACAGTTCAATGAAGATGGGTCGACGTTTAGGCATTCGGTTAAGTAAACGTTCGTCTTTTTAATATAGACCCTGAATGGGTGCCAAACATCACACCATGTATACCTGACCATATATAGGCAGTGTGTAGTGTGCATCCAACATAGTCAACCCTGAAGCACCACCCTCACAACAGCTGCAGGCACAAGGTAAGCCAGTCTCTGTAACAAATTAAAATAATGGGGTGGACTTTCCTGATAACATATCTATGGTATTGATCAAGCATGTAAGGGAATGGGTTGGCTAACTGGGATATCAGCAGACAACTGACAGCTCTGTGGGACAGCAGGATGTATATCCACAGTACATACCATGTAGTGTCACCCTAGTTGACAAATACCACTGCAGTAGATGTGGTAAGCCAAATAACTCGGGGGAGTCATAGGTCACATGCATGGATGTCAAAGTGGGATCCCCATACCCACCACCATCCCCACACAGCAGATAAGCTGCATAAAACCATACAGAAATGCCTGGCAGTGACCCCCACATGGTGACACCCATGAAGTACCCACCCACAGACTTTTACACAGTGATATCACAGCAGGTCTGGCAGTGGCAGTATGGCTTTGAAAGGTAAGAAGTCTGAAACTACAAATGTCTATGTCAAAGACAAGCTGAACTGTGGTTGATACTGTTATGCATGTAGTCTAAAAGATAGGGCACACCACCATGCTACATGGGACCAAAATGTTAAGCAAATATCAGCACAGTCTGTGCAGATGTGTAATGTGTACAGTTGTGTCATCCCCCCCCATAGTCCCATAGAAATGCAGTAACATGTTCCTAGACTTAAGCAGCATCTAACTGTCACCTAGACTGATGGTGCAATAGTAACAGAAAGCAATTGTCAGCAACACTCACAGTCAACTTACTGGTGCAATTCCAGGGGTGTCTCCTGATGGCAGCCTGGAAACATATGATCATCAGAATGCACTGCCCTGTTACAGATGGCCTGCATCTGTCACACCTGGCCTACAGGTCTCTGGCAAATGCCTATGCCCCACCCACAGTGCCCCTTTAGGGAGTGTCTTGGTGTCCACAACACTAACGTAACACAGTCCACAAAATGCAAAGAAAGGCCATGCTGACAACTGCAAGGAGCAAACTTGCCTGCCTCAGGGAGACAGAAATTGGGACAAAGTCATGAATAATGAGGTGATGAAGGTCCAAGGAGAAAGACACCTGTGAAATACTGCTCTAATAGTGTTATAAAGTTGATGGAATGATTTGTAGTAGCATAGAATGTTTGATGAATACAAAGTCTGAAACTGCAATGTCAACTGTGTGTAATAACTGACTTCAACCCTGAGTGACTTGCAAAACAGTTATGCTGGAAAACCACACTTCTTTGGGTAACCAACAAGATATATATGTCATGGATGTGGACATTCTGTGATACTCTATACACTCGACAGACAGGGCTTGGAGTGTAAACATAGGAATGCAGCCAATGCAGGCAGGCCTAACCCTAGAAGATGATGACATGTCCACACCCACATAACCTTGGGCCACAGCCATGGGGAGTAACACACACCTCCCTGATCACTCATCCTATGCAACATTCTGACCCCAGCATGCGGCCATCCAAGCAAAATGAGGTGGGTCATACATATATGTGTGACAAACACACACCTCCAGGCTGGTCAAACAGTCTGACACACACAAGACCCTCCAAGTTCAGTCAACAATTGAGGAGAGCCCACAGCAAAGTACTGGTAGCTATAGCCAAACATATCTGCCCAGGACACCCCCCACATATCCTACCCCCTACAAATATATCTGGAGTCTGTCTGTCACCCTGATCCTGTCTGAATTATATTACCCAACTGTGGACTGGAAATCACACCAGGCCAGAACATAAATACACAGAGATTCCACCATTGTAATATATCCCCAAGGTGCTGGATCATTTCCACAGCACCAGCAGACAATTGCTTGTAGACACACCCCTCAACAGGCTGGATAGTGCAAAAATGAGTAGCATTTGGCCCATAAACCTTGTGTGGGCATCATCCATCCTGTATTCCTCTGGTAAATCACTGTGATGATTTGAGGAGGTATGTCACCAGGTACTGAAACAGCACATAACAGTATCAAATTGCATATATGACAGATGTCTGCTAAAATCAGCCCTGTAACCCTTGAAACCCATACATTACTGAGAGACAGTGTCACAATCATTGTCTGGCCCATTGTCCCCACATTTTGATAGGCTATCTCCAGAAACCCTGCACCAAGAGGTTGACAGGTATGGCTGTACCACAAAACAAACAGGACTGCAGTGCAACAACCCCTGGAATAGAGTCCCACATGTACTATAGAAGGACACACTGGGCATGCTCATACACTTAGAGAAATGTCAGTAGGATATAGGAATGAATAGACCTTCTCCACCCAGTGCACTTTCTGTTGCCCCACCTTAGCAGTCCTGAAGATGTCTGTCACCATAGCAGTCACTTCTGTTAGGCCCAGCCCCATAAGCTCTCTGGCACGTGTGATAAACGGATAACAAGATAGTACAAATAACTAGTTAGGTAGGAGTTTTAATCTCAGTCCTGGCAAATGTGTGGTGTGTGTGGGTGTGTGTGTGTGTGTGTGTGTGTGTGTGTGTGTGTGTGTGTGTGTGTGTGTGTGTGTGTGTGTGTGTGTGTGTGTGTGTGTTTACAACTAAAAGCTTTTGGGTTCATTCAAACCCAGTACACCTTCCCTTTCCCCATTTTAGCAGTCCTGCAGATATCAGTCATCTTAGAAGTGACTTCCAGCAGGACTCAGCCCCATAACCTCTGTGGCATGTGCAGTAACTGCATAACAAGATGGTACGAATAACTAGTTAGGTAGGAGTTCTAATCTCAGTTCTGGCAAATGTAAATGTGTGTGTTCACAACTAAAAGCTTTTGGGTCCATTCAAACCCAGTACACCTCCCCTTTCCCCACATTAGGAGTCCTGCAGATATCAGTCATCTTAGAAGCGCCTTACATCAAGCCTCAGTCCCATAAGATCTGTAGTGTGTGATAACTGCAAAACATGATAGTACAAACAAGTAGTTAGGTAGGAGTTCTAATATCAGTCCTGGCAAATGTAGAATTGTGTGGGTGTGATGGTTGTGTGTGCAAGACTGAGGGAGTTGTGTGTTTGTTTATAGGTGAAACAGTTTTATGCCATTCCCACCCATGACACTTTATAGTGCTCCACCTTATCAGTCCAGATTATGTCAGTCACTTATCACCAACCGTGGCCAGTTGTCAGCCCTGTAAGCTCAGTAGTGCATGTGATAAATGCTTAATACTGTAGTACAAATGACTAGTTTGGCAGGGATTCTACTCTTCCAGCAAATGTGCTTGTGTGTGTTGGTATGTATATTTGTAAGTAGTAGTATTTTGGTATGTTGTCATTCCCCAAATCAGCACCTTTGGCCAACTCCCAGCACAGTAAGCTCCGCAGCATGTGTGGTAACTACATAGCACTATGATACACACCACTAGTTAGGTAGGGTTTCTACTCTCACATCTGGCAAGTGTATGTGTGTCTGTTTGTAGGACAAAGTATTTTGATAGGTTAAACACCCACTGCACTACTTTATCAGTCCTGCTGATGTCATTCCCTTCATCGGTTCACAAGTGTGTAGTAGGTAATGGCCCAGGAGCCTTAAGCCTAGCACATGGAAGGGCCCTGCCATTGTGCCACCCAATGTTACATCCCAGTGCCTGTATCAGGTATAGCCACTGCAGTGATTCTTGGGTTGAACTGTCTATTACCCATTCACTCATCAAGTTTCTCTGGAACCGGGTCAGGTAGGTGCTCTGCATGACATGTATGGGAAGTGTATTCTATGGCATGTACTGCCTCTTGGTGAGGGACCTGTCCCACCAGCATATTGTGGTAATTGTGGTACTGAAGTAGAGGTCTCTACAGTGTGTGGTGTGGATGGATTTATATGTAACATTCCTAAACCAGCTGGGTCAGACATGGCTTTGTAGGTCAAGCACAAATAACTGCTAATTAGGTGATATGACACAGAGAATAGCTTGGGTCTGCTGAGTCTGTGTAGGATGTGTGTTTAATGCCTAGGAACTCCTTTATGTGTTGCTTCTTTGGCTTCCCCAGCTGTAACAGGTGTCTAGTGAGGTACATGGCAAATGGGCCATACTACTTGAGGAGTGGTCTAATGAAGGAATAGTAGACTGAGATCATTACCTTTGACTTTCTGGATGCAAAACCCTTGGTAATGCAATGTGCCATATAGAAGGACTTCCTGACCACAGTGGCAATGTGGTACTTGAAGGAGAAGTTGCTGCCAACCTGAGTCCCCAGATCTATTATAATGCATACAGTGTTCATTGGGCTCCCATTGGTGTGGTACTTACTGGAAACTGAGTGCTTTACCAAGGGGGATTATGATGGATATTGTGATGTCAAGCTTCTGGGAATGGTTTCCACACAACTCAGTGGTCTCAGTAAGGCCTTTCTGTGGGATGTGTGCATCACTTGTGGTGTCAATGATAGCTCCCAGCTTGCAGTCCTCTGTGAACTTGGTCAGCCAGAGGTCCTCTGTGTTGGGCTGGACTCCTGAGACGTAGATGCCAGTCTGTCCTGGAGTTTGCTACTGTCATACATGTGTGTTCTGTGAATCAATTTGCAAAACAAACAATGATATATGGGTTGATGCCTAGTTTGTGGGGTTTATCAATAATCTCTCTCTGTGCCTTACTGTCATACACAGCCCTGGTAACTCAGTCAAAGAGGTCAACCAGGTTGATCAGGCATGATCTGACATTCACAAAGCCAAACTGTGTGGGTCCAGAGTTAGAAGATCACACATATCTTGGTCAATCAGATCCCTGATGATGTGGTCCATACCCCTACATAGTAGACTTGTCAGGCTAAGGGGTCAATAATCCCCAGGGTCTGAAAATGCTACCCCTTTATGGAGAGGGATGATTGTAGCAGTGTGGCATGTTTGAGGGACAAAGCCTGAGGTGAGGCTGTGACTGATCAGGGCACACAGATTTGGTCCAAGGTCACTTTGTATGTCATGTAGAATGCTGCATGGATATGTTGGTGTCCCATGGAAGCTGTATTCTTGCCTGTGGACAATGCAGGTCTAACCTGGCCTGCAGTACTGCTGGCTGCCTGCCATTCATCTGCCATTGTGATTGTACACTTCTGGGGGGAGAGAGGGGTAAAGCTGGCCCTGAATGTGTTGCCAAGATTGTGGCCAATATCTGTTGTCTCAAGATAGGTAAAAGCATTGTGCAGTAACTCACAGCACTTGTGTTTAATGCTGTGGAGGTTGTTGATGTAACTATCAAAAAGCTTTTTTGATTGTTGTCAGTGTCTGCTACATGTCTGCATCCATAGGTGCCTGTAGGGGATTCCATGAGGGATCCCAAGTTGTGTTTGAGGCTAATAAGGGAGTTCAATGGTCATGGGACACCACCTTTTTCTGCAACAGTGTCATCTTTCTGTTGTACACTTTAGTAATGGCAGGGGACCATCACATTGTCTCGCAGTGTTTGGAAGACAGTGTCTAGGTTCTGTTGGCTATGGTTAGTACCATGCATTCAAGTACCTGTTTGTACAGTGCATATGTGTATGATTTGACAGTCATGCAGCTATTTCCCATTGCCATGGGTGCAGTGAAGTCATCCACCCCTGTTTTTATGGCTGCAAAGTCAGCTTTGGAGAGGTTTTGCAATGTGGTTAACTTTGTGGGGGGTTTGGCTGACATGTTGAGTTCAATGTTGATTACAGCCTGTGTGGATCTCACCAGGTAGGGACTGACAACTGTGGATGACCAGCAGTCCCATATTTAATTAGTCAACACAGGTCAAGATTGTTGCATCCTCTACCGGGGGTCAGTATGAACCAGTCCAGGGCATTGTAAATGATGAATCCCAGGAAGTGTTGGGCCACTGTACTGGTGCTTGGCTACTTTTTCCAGGTGATGGAGGGGTAGTTGAAGTCTCATACTATGTCAGTGTTGCGTTGGACCTTCATAAATGGTAGGGTGTTGAGAAATGTGCATTGACAGTCTAGGGGCATAGATGTGGACCCATAGCAGGCTATGGTCTGGATTGCACTATTACTCCAAGGCAGTTGTACCAGAAGTCTCTCCAATATATTATGCTGGGATACTAGTCTGGAGGTGTTCCTATCCATAATGAATATGGAGACAATACCAGCTGTGGAGGTGTGGTGTGGTCCATGTTTGGGGGCTGACAGCTGTGGAATACGTTATAGCCTGATGCTGCAGGACTGCTTTCTGCTGCTTTGAAACAGCTTTCCATTGCAGCAGAAATGTTAATGTCCTCCACTCCGATGAGTGTTTTGAGTGACTGCATCCAGACAGTTAGATGTCTACTGTTGAGCAGCGTGACCCTTAGATTGCATATGTCTAGCTGTTATGGTGGTAATTACATTAGGAACACTGCCTGATAAGGCATTATAGGGGTGGCAAGACACTTAGCCAGTACCTGGAAACCCAGCACTGACAGATGTAGGACATCTGTGGCAAGCCATTCAGTTCTGTCAGTCATGTCATCCCAAGCAGAGAGATACTGGATCCCCTGAGAATGACACACAACAAGTAAGCCAATGATGCAGTTAATCATCTGTTGACAGTACTACAGCATCTTTCTGGGTGACAGCAGTATACTGCTCAGGGTTACTGTCACACCTGCCTGGACCACATAATCAGAGAGTTCAACCATGTCTCTTGTCATGTATTCCAGGGAGGTGTGTCCCAGGTCATTCACACCCACATGGATATTAGAGTGATATTCGTAGGTGTTGTGGAGTGCCATGACTGGCTGTGTCATGTGTTGGATGCTGGCATGTGATAGATATTTGGCTGTTACCTGCTCTATATTCAACTTAGTGAGTGGGATATGTGTGTACCTCAGTACTGAGTTACCCATGATCAATGTATTGTGCAAGGTGGTTAGCCATAGGAGCTTAGGTTGAGGGGCACACTGTGTAGGTTAAATATGAGTCCCTTGGCATGTGCCAAGTCATGGTGTCTGAGTGAGTGTCTGTCTTGCTGGTCTGTTCTGTTTGGAGAAATGTCAATTGACTGCTTCTGTGAAGGTGGGTGTGTGGATTTTCACTGTATGTCATGGCTGTTGAAGTGGGTGTCATGGTGAAGTATGTGTTCCACATGGTGTGGTGCAGGTGTTGATCTTATCCTCTTGACCTGCTAGTCCAGTCTTTGCTGGAGAGTGCATATGCCCACATCGGATGCTATACGGGTGACTCTCACAGGTCTGAGTGTTTGGAGTTTAGAGGGGAGGGTTGTCTGTGTACATGAGGCAGTTTCAACAGTGCCTCAGAATGGATAAGTGCACCAGGTTAATGGGTGAAAGCTCAGAAAACTGCCCCTCAATCATGCCAGAATGAGTGGACATAACTAGTACATACTGGGACTTCTTCTATGATGAACAAGTACTTCTGATGGCTCCCAGGTGTGCCCCACTTATTGATAAAATAACCTGGTGAAGTCCCAAGCCATAATACTATTTGAAGTGCAAGACAGAAAGAACTAGCATGATGCAAGGGTGGAACTGAAGGCAGACTTTCTGCCACCTGTAATACTTCATCTCAGCTGTGCAGTTATTAGCAACTTTGGCCATTTGAAAGTTCAGTCAGCTCTGTAGCAGGTGCGGTAACTGTGTAACACTATAGTAGACATAATTAGATAGGCAGGAGTTCTAATCCCAATACTGGCAAGTAAGTGTGTGTGTGTGTGTGTGTGTGTGTGTGTGTGTGTGTGTGTGTGTGTGTGTGTGTGTGTGTGTGTGTGTGTGTGAGAATCATGTACTGTCTGGCTTATACTATTTTGACACTCCACAAGGGGGGTGCCTCTACAGACCCTGGAAACTACCACCCCATAAGCTTAACTAGCCTGGTCTGCAAAGCTATGGAAAGAATCATTATGGAACTCATAAACAGAGATATAGGGGACCGACAGACACTTGACCCCACCCATTTCGGCTTTGTAAAGGGCAGATCCTGCCTTTTAAACCTGGTTGACTTTTTTGAAACAGTCACTAGAGCCATTGATGAGGGCAAAGCAGTCCATACAGCATACCTGGACTTGGCTAAGGCCTTCAACATAATACCCCACTCAGGCATCATAGATAAGCTCACCAGCTTAAAAGTAAACCCTTATGTCACTAGATGGGTTGCAAACTGGCTAAAGGACAGAACCCATAAAGTTAAAATCGCTGGAGCAATGTCAGACTCAAAGCCAGTCACAAGTGGTGTCCCACAGGGATCTGTCCTGGGACCCCTCTTGTTCGGCATTTATTTCTCAGATGTTAAAGCAAACATGGGAGGGCTGTGGCTGACAAAGTTCGTAGATGACTGCAAACTAGGCGCCATAGTCGATACACCAGCAGACACACACATCCTACAAAAAGGCCTCACTGAAATGGACAACTGGTGCCGTAGTCACGGCCTTAAACTAAATGCCAAAAAATGTATAGTCATCCCTTTTGGAAAAAACAAAGTACCCACAAATTATCACATAGACTGCAACCCACTGAGTATGGAAAAAGTAATCAGAGACCTAGGGACCCAAGTAGACAGCGACCTCTCATTTGACACCCACGTTGCCAAAGTGGTTAGAAAAACATTCTACCTTGCACACCTCATCATGAAGGGATTCACATCCAGATCCAAGGATGTCATTGTACCCCTATATTCCTCCCTCATCAGACCCATGATTGAGTACAATGCCACATTTGGTATGTACCTCACCCGGCACTTGCAACAGCTGGAGAGACCACAAAAGTACCTCACCAAAAGGATCAAAGGTCTCAAACATATGTCTTATTCTGCCAGACTAAAGAAACTTCAACTCTATTCAGTAGCATACCGCCTGCTCAGAGGTGATCTCTGCCTGACGTACAAGGCCATGTCCAATCAGGATCTGATGGACATGCTCCACCTCAAAAAATCCAAATCCATCTGGACCACAAGAGCTAAAGACTTAAACCTCGGCACAAGTATGAATAGGACATGCTGGAGGGATAGATTCATAACCCAGAGGCTTCCCGTGCTTTGGAACAGGATCCCAGTTCATATTAGGCAAAGCCCCTCACTGACTCTCTTCAAGAGAAATCTTGATGAGTGGATGGGAGATCGTAAGTTTACCCTAGGGGTCACATCTGTGTCACTGCTAGACAGGGGCACAGTAAACTAATTCTATTATATAAAGGGACCTTCATTGTGTCACTACTAGACAGAGGCACAGTATTCTAGATTTATTCTGTACATTTTAGTACCGTTTCATGGGGTGGCAAAAGCCACATCACTATGGATAGGCTTACAAATGCCCCAGGGCAGATAGCCTAGTACTATACTATGAAACTATGAAACTATGACTTGTGTACTACCCTTCATACTTCCCCTTGCCCCAGTCTAGTAGTCCTGTTGGTGTCATCCACCTTAGAAGTATCTTTGGAGTAGGTGAAAATTTATAAGCTATGTGATGCATCTGATAACTGTGAAGCACTATAGTAGAAATAACTAGATAGGCAAGAGTTATAATTTCACTACTGGCAACTGTTTGGATGTATGTGAGAATCATGTAGTGTATGGATTACACTACTCTTAACACTTCCCCTCACACCAATTTAGTAGTACTGTTGATGTCATCCACCTTAGAAGCAACTTTGGACGAGGTGAAAATGTATAAGCTCTGTGGCGTGTCTGCTAACTGCGCAGCACTAAAGTAGAAATAACTAGATAGGTAGGAGTTCTAATCTCACTACTGGCAACTGTGTGTTTGTGTGAGAATCATGTAGTGTGCAGGTTACACCATTTTTGACCTGTGTACTACTCTTTACACTTCCCCTCACTCCAATTTAGTAGTCCTGTTGATATCATCCACCTTAGAAGTACCTTTGGAGTTGGTAAAAATGTATAAGCTCTGTGGCACGTCTGATAACTGTGTAGCACTATAGTAGAAGTAACTAGATAGGCAGGCATTCTAATCTCACTACTGGCAACTGTTTCGATATGTTTGTGTGAGAAACATGTAGTCTGTGGGTTACAACATTTTTGACCCATGTACTACTATTTACACATCCCGTCATTCCAATTTAGTAGTCCTGTTGATGTTATCCACCTTAGAAGTACTTTTGGAAATAACTAGATAGGCAGGAGTTCTAATCCTAATACTGGCAACTGTTTGTGTGTGAGGATCATATCTTGTCTGGCTTATACCATTTTGATGTATGTACCATACAGAGCTGTTGACCACCTCCCACTGCCATTACTTTATATAGTGTGGTAACAACATCTACTTCACATGCAGCAAGTTAAACCATTGTACAGTCCTCTGTACAGATGTGTCTGAAATATCTAAATGTTTGCAACCTATGCATGTTAGAAAGTGGTCTGTGTGTCTTAACAATGCCCATGTATGTGATATAGTAGCCAAATAAGCCACAGTCAGTGTACTGACACATATGGCAGCATCAGGTATCATACCTGACTGAAACCTCATGCTGATACAGTGTCTGCCACCCTCCCAGGTGGCCAGCCTTTTAGGTGCAATACATGAGTCCAGATGCTTGGTTTTACAAGTGAACTGTTCATGTTATGGGTCACATTAAAGACTGGAAGAGGTGTGGACTGACATATTGTGGTTCTAATTTGTATGTATTAGGAACACATCACATCTTAACAGGGGTGTGTACACAATTTATATACACTGTTTACCACTAATGTATCACACATGTACCTATCTTAGGCTGTTTGTCCAGCCCATTTTGCTGGCCTCTGTCCAGATGTCTTGGCACTGACAAGTTGTGAGGTATACTAGAAGAATATTGAATTCACATCAGATAGGCCCCAGTGGTGACCACTGTGATGCAATGCAGTTAACCCCACCACAAGTGAACATGCACATAAAGCAATATAGCTATTACATAAAGCAATATAGCTATTACTGATAGTTGTTTGCATGGTAAATTGCATGCTCTTCACATGTCTGGGTTGTTGCCAGGCAACAACAGAACAATGTCATACTCACCACCTTCAGGCTGCTGTCCCATATGCAGACCAGAGGGTCCTAGGTAGTTGTGAGAGGGAGGTATTGTCAGTAGACTCACATATGGCCTTGGTACAGGATGGCTGCAGCATGTCTGCTTATTTACAGTACTAACCCCAATAATACGCAATGTTCTGCCCTCACCATAGATGCACACCTCTGTGCATTAGAAAACCCCATGCACAACTTCAGTCGGTCCTGACACATGGATGCAGATACAATGCAGATACATGTATGTCTGATACATTAGTGTACTAATCCCCACGGGGCCCCTACCTGCATACACCCTGTACATTGTGTGGGTGGCATGTTGGCCTCTGCAACCTGGTGTTGTACTGGGGTGTGTGCCTCAAGGTTGGCAGGGGCTCATATGCTACACAACTTGGTTGTTTGATGGTAGACAAAGAGAAATATGAATTCATGTCTATGATGTGGTGATGACTGAACCCAAGGGTGACAGAGTCGTCATTGCAGCAGATGTCAATGGGCATGTTGGTGAAGGGAACCGAGGGTCTGTGGAAGTGATGGGTATGTATGGTGTTAAAAGGAATGCAGACGGTGAGATGGTAGTGGGATTTGCAAAACAAATGGACATGGCTGTGGTGAATATGTACTATAACATGAGTGAGGAGCATAGGATAAGTTACAAGACTGTAGTAAGATGCACACAGGTGGAATATATCCAATGTAGGAGGGCCAGTGTGAAGGAGATTGGAGACTGTAAAGAGGTGAAGGGGAAAGTGTATTTAGGCAGCATGGAATGTTGGTCTGCAGGATGATGGAGATCAAGAAGAGGGGGAGTGTGAGTTCAGCAGCAAGGCTCACATGGCGTGACTTGAAAAAGGGTGATCATGAGCTGGAGTTCAAAGAAGAATTGAGACAGACACTGTGTGGCACTGTCAATGTACCACATATCTGGTGCAGTACAGCAGAGCTACTAAGGGAGACGGCTAGAAAGGTGCGTGGTGTGACATGTGGATGGAAGAAGTAGTACAAGGAGACCTGGTTGTGGACTGAGGAAGTATAAGACAGTATACAGAGAAAGAGGATGGGGAAGGAGCGAGACTGTCAGAGAGATGATGAAAGTAGGCAGGAGTGTGAGGAGATGAGGTGCATGGCAAAGAGAGAGATATGGCAAAGGCTAAGGATGACGCATTTGAAGAGTTGTATGACAGTTTGTGGATTACTGGATGGTTGTATTTCTCTTTGCCATGTTCAGTCATTTTACTTGTTTCTCTAAGAGGTTGTTGTATGTCTGGCCATTGTGTATGGCCTATCATGATTTTGTAGCAGTGTACTGTTCACTTATTTATTTGGACTGTGGGGGGGGGCAGATGTGAGTGTCATGGGTCTTTTTGTATCCAACTGTGTATGCTGCCCCAGTTATGTGTGGCCTATCAGCAGCATATGTTTGTATGGGCATTTTGAGACATGTATGCAGATATATTCTGAGACATGTATGCATATATACACACACACACACACACACATATATATATATATATATGTGTGTGTGTATATATATATATATATATATATATATATATATATATATATATGTGTGTGTGTGTGTGTGTGTGTATGTATATGTGTATATTTGTATACATGCATATATATATATATATATATATATATATATATATATATATATATATATATATATATATATACCTCAGTATTTATTGGTAATATATCTATATATATTGTTATATACATATATTTATCTCCATACATATCCATCTCTCTCTCTATGTATATGTTAATTTTCATATATATATATATATATATATATATATATATATATATATATATATATATATATATATATATATGTATTGTAGATACCAATCCTTCATAATTGCACAATGTCTCTTCCCTATTGTAAACTGGCTGTAAGGTAGGGTATGTTTGAGAAAACATCCTAAAACCATACATCTGAGAAGGCTTGCTGGTAACTTGCTTTGACTGTGGTATGTAGGGTCCTGGGTTCAAGACCTGAAAGTGTTGTTTATTTTGTTGCTAGGTAGAACAAGGACTGTTGGATACACAGTAATTAAGGCAGTTTTGAGCACCTTTAAGTGTGCTTGCATGGGTTTGTGCAGCTGTAAGTGGTGCTAACATAGAGTTAAATGAATAGGTGCTTACACCGTGTAGGCTTCGCTTAACAGTGCACAAATCTGCTTAGCATTGACATTTAAGCAATGCTGAAACCTGCTAAGCATAGCTCAGCCCTGGTAACCATTGATTATATTCCAGTCGGATAAACAGCAGGGTAATTACATCTGACACCTCCAACTGTTGTCAGAACACTGGCCTTAGTCTCAATAGCAAGAAATGTGTCACAATCCCCTGTTGAATCAATGTGTTGTCTACAAATGACCACATCAGTGGTAGTCCAATGGACACAGATGTCCTTATAGGAGATTTATGAACACAGCGTGACAGCGACCTCTCTTCTGACCACCACATTGCCACTCTGGACAGAAAGTCCTACCATGTGGCACATTGCATAACTAAGGGCGTGTCATCCAGGAATTAAGAGGTTAATGGCTCCCTACACTCCCCCCATCATTAGGCCAATCACCAGGTACAATGGCCCACTTGCCATATAACTCACTAGACACCTTCAACAACTGGATAGGCTGCAGGTGTACCTCATATGTAGGACCTGAGGCATAAAACAACTGTCTGATATGGAAAGAGGCCAAAACTTCCAAGTGATCCCAATCACATCTAGGCTACTTACAGGCAATCCCTGCTTGACTGACAATGCCATGCTTGCCCAGCTGTGTTACACATACCACAGCTAGGAAACCCCAATCTGTATATACCACATGCCATGTATACCTCAACCATAGTACCACATTCAACAGAACATGCTTGGGGACAGGTCCATAACCCAGATACTGGCCACATTATGCAATATATGTTGCATGCATGTCAAATCACCTCACTGGCCCTCTTCAATGGAAATTCAGATGAGTGGATGGTGAATATAACTGTCACCCGGGGGATCACTCATGTGGCAGTATTTGATAGATGCACTGCTGACAAATGTCAGGTGGCATGATGCCAGGGTAGTCCCTTTGGCTAGGCTTGTAATGACCCCATGGCCATTAGTGTGGTACACACATATGAACACATGGACCCATGCCACTCAGTACTGGCAAATATGTGTGTGTGCATTACTGTGTATACAACTGTTTGTGAGCATGTTAATCTGTAGGTGACATTACTTTGTGGCCATTCCAACCACTCCACTTACCATTGCCATACTTTGCAGTGCTAATGATGTTATTCACTGTAAGGGTACCTTGTGACACTCTTCACCCTATAGGCATCATGGAGCATGTGGTAACTGCATTACACAATGCTAACAATGACAACATAGGTTGGGGTTCCATCCTGAGACCAGGAAAATGTGAGTATGCGTGTGTGTGTATATGTGTGTGTGTGTGTGTGTGTGTGTGTGTGTGTGTGTGTGTGTGTGTGTGTGTGTGTGTGTGTGTGTGTGTGTGTGTGTGTGTGTGTGTGTGTGTGTGTGTGTGTGTGTGTGTGTGTGTGTGTGTGTGTGTGTGTGTGTGTGTGTGTGTGTGTGTGTGTGTGTGTGTGTGTGTGTGTGTGTGTGTGTGTGTGTGTGTGTGTGTGTGTGAGTGTGTGTGAGTGTGTGTGTGTGTGTGTGTGTGTGTGTGTGTGTGTGTGTGTGTGTGTGTGTGTGTGTGTGTATGAGTCCCTGAAAGTGAGCATATTTGTATGTAACAGCATTTTGAGAGCTTAGTCTCCACACACACTGCACATTGCCATACTGTGCAACGGCTGGTGATGTCGGTCACCGTAGAAGAGCCATGGAACAGTCATCACCTTACAGTCTGTGTTGCATGTAGAAAATGCGTGTCACTGTAGTAGCAACAACTACATAGCCAGGGGTTCTACTCTGAGGAAGCCCAAATCTGTGAACATTTGTGTGTCAGTACAATATCCTGTGTTTGAGTGAGTACCATGTCCACTTGGAGAGTGGCTCTCACATTTTTGACAGTGGCACTCCCACTACATATCCCAAGGTCCACTGTCTGTGGTCTGCTGTTTCCATTAACCTCACAATTATCAGACAACAATCTTATGTAACAGTATGCTCTGACTGACAGGATAGTCAGGGCTGCTAAACCCAGGTGTGTCATCTATTTATACCAACTCCAGGACTGCACTACAGTGGGCATGAAAGCTCTGAAGGGCTTGGCACCCAAACCTGCATTTTTAATCAGCTAAGCTCAAGCTCACTAATAGTTTGGTTGCATAGAAGGTATACTGAAGCTTTGGAAGCTGGGGGGCTGTTATATCCCTGCCACTACTATTTTCAGTGAAATTAAATTTGGTGGACTGATTATTTAGTGATTTGAGGTTTTGGCAATCCAGTCTTGGTGGAATTACATTTGCAAAAATTAGTTCTCTGCTAAGTGAAGTACATCCATGTGAACAGTACTCTGTGTGTTGCATCAACACAAAAGACTCTGTGTGTGTGTGTGTTATTCACAGACTTTTGGTGTGTGCCACCCAGTACACTTACCATTGTCCTCTGCACAAGAGCCACTTACATCAGCCACCATGCACTTACCTGTATACACCCCTCAGACCTATCAGCCATGTGGCACATGCAATAACTGTTATACAGACCTGTTACTTGTGTTCAGCTGTACCCTGGATATGACACAGTCAATGTGTTGCCATACTGCCACACCCCTGCTAGGAAAAGACAGCAGGCCAACATCCTCCTGTCACATAGATACCTACAACAAAAACAGAATACATGATGAAGACCACATTTGGTCAGTGTTAATAACAGCAATAATGCATCATGGCTGGACAGCTACACACCCTGATGTGTAAGCATTAAACATGCCAGCTGACACTTTAAACAGCATTACAATGCTAAACAGTAGCACATTCACTCTGTATATCAGATCCATATTAGCATGTTCCTGCATTGATGGTATGGATGACAGAGATGGGGCACAGGTATCATCATATGCACAGGGTGTGGTGTGGGTTTGCCAGAGGCCTAAGCTGAGCCATTCGGTTGACATCATGTGTGTGGATTAGGGGGTTGTTTTTTAAATGGGCCATGCAGAGGTGGTGTGTGTATGTATGGAGGTGCCCTAGCTGTGATGGTGATGTGTGTGTATGGATTCACACAGTTCTGCCATGTGGCTGCCCTATACAGTGGTATATTGGAAAGCTGTGGACCATACATGGCAGGGTGTACCGGACACAGGAACTGGGCATGCCAGAGGTTGCATGGGCACCACCAGGCAGAAGCACAGAAATGGTACTCTCTCCAGATGATGACAATTTTCTGCTGGATCTGTGTCCCTGTTGGGACTGGCCAGGACCATGTGCCCATGCTCTGCGGTGTCATGGTGTGGACAGCACCCCCACTGCAGTGGAGCTGCTGGCACTGCCACTACAGGAGTGGGAGTGAGATGTTTCATGGCCTCAGAGACCTTCAGCTGTTCATGGTGCTGTACCATGTCCACATGGCCGATGCCCTACTCCCACCACATGTTCTAGAACAGACATCCCACGGTTGTGGATTGTCACCATCTCACCCAACCTTCTATCCAAGACCTCCGCATAATAATGGTGGGCATCTGCAAAATCATATATGTTGTCATGTACAGCAGGTAGACTAGCCCTCTGGAGCCTCAAACCATCTCTGGTGTACTGTTCAATATGTGCCTGTGTCTTCATGATGGTCCAAAACATGCATCTGGTGGCACCTGCTGTGGCATTTGTGGCAGGGGCATGATGGGCATCAGTCCTCCGATGAGCGCCCTTGTCCATCTGCCTGTGAGGGACCTCACCTATTATCTGGCTATGGCTGGTGTCTACAGACACACTTGCCATAGTCACCACACTTTCCTGTCCCATGCCACCACCCACCAACTGTCACTCATCTATGGCCACTTGTGATGGGGTATGTGTGGGCATTGTGACTGTGTGTGGTGATGGGGTGGAAAAAAGTGGGATGCTAAACAATGGCACAAATTCAGCCCCTGACAACCCTGCCTGTGCCTCACTGTGCCCATCATCATTGTTAGAGTCGGCAGAGACACTGACATCAGTTTCCCCGTGGGAGGGATCCTGACCCACATCGCCACCTGTCAGGGGAAGACAATATATGTAAATTAATACCTGTACATTATGGTTTAATTACACACACACACACACACACACACACACACACACACACACACACACACACACACACACACACACACACACACACACACACACACACACTTACAGGTGAGGTGGCACAAAGAGATTACACAGACCTCACATGGCACTCAACATCATGTATTGCAGCCATTCTTAATCCCCATTACTAACAATATACATCTATGGGATGCATGAGTCGTGTTAGTACGTGATGTCCTTTCCCCTGGAACACACCGCACCCATGTACTCATTATTGCTGTGCACCTGTATAGCACACTGGCATCTACTGCAGACCATACCTCACAACTGTAAAAATCATCGCTGAATGCATAGATGTCTGGCAATTATGCTTGCTCTGTTTCTCACAACCTCTATGTGTTTGTCTGACACATGACTGGGATGATATGAGGACTGATGTCACTAATTAATGACTGACATTTGATTTGCAGATCTCATCATCAGCAGTGCATGTATGTGCAATAAAATACTGTTACACCAATGACCTTCAAAGCTTAATGTGGACATGAGGAGAGTAAACACACCTGTTGACATGGCAGCCTCTTCTATGATATGAAATGGGGCCACAGTACTGCATTTGAAAACATTATGCACACCTGAAATTTGACATATGACCTGAGCAATCCAATCAAGAATCAAACAAATGTGTTAGTCAGTAGGATACTGAATGAGATGTATATAATATGGGGGTTGCATAAGTGTGAACACCCTTAAACCAAATATTTGTTGAAGAGCCTGTTAAGTTAACTACAGCAGTCACTATTCCTGGTAAGGGGTATACTAGCATGGCACATCTTGACTTGGCATTATTTGATCTGTCTTCCCTACAAAGTCCCTCAACTCTGCCAGATTGCAAGGCCAGCTCATGTGCATAGCCCTTGTAGGTCCCGCAGGAGCTTTACTATTGCTGTTGAGTCTGGGTTATGTCTGGCCCAATTCGTAACCTTGAATGTGTTCAGATACAGCCATTCTTAGCTAGCTTTGGATGTATGCTTCAGTTCACTGTTGTGTTTGAAGCTGAAACCCCTCCCCACCCTCAGCCTTATTGCAGATGCTTGACAACTGTGGGTCACATGTGAATGCTACTTTGCAGTGTTCAAAATCCCCTCCACCATGTCTACAGGCCTAGTTCCAGATAATGAACAGCAACCCTAAGGGTGTACACTGGCAACAGCAAGCTTCAAGTTAGGGATGGTGACCCTGAGGTGAAGTGAGGGTTGCTTGTACACCACATATATCTCTATGAATACTGTCTGTAGGTTTGAACCTTGGTGTCATGACACCATTACACATTGTAACACATGCCTTTGGAAGACATGATGTTATGCTTTTGCTACCTTTTTGTACATGGCCCTGGATGATGTTTCTTGTGGGGAAAATCTTCTGTCTACTTACCCTACCCCATAGGTCACACTTATGCAGAATCCAGGCAATTGTTGCCACTGGTACTACACAGACAGTACTTTCTAGACATTCCTGAAACTCCCTCAGTGTTGCTGCATGACTCCTGGCAGCCTCCCTGACCAGTTTTCTACATGTTTTGTCATCTGTTTTGGATGGGCATCTGGTTCTTTTCAACATCACTGTTGTCCCATATTTAATACACCTCTAGTTCACTGTCTGTACTGTTTTCCATGGTTTATGCAATGGTGAGGTAATGTTTTTTTCCCTACTCCTGACTGCTACATTTCAGATATGGGATCCCTTTGATGCTTTATAAGATATGTGCAAGCCATGGCTGCTTCTGTTGCAGGCAACTGAGGAAATGCCATGAATATACTTCTCGGACAGCAGACCATTACTTGGTGTGACACTGAGGCCCTGTACTTGATGGCAGGTGTGTACTCAAGTAGAGTGAATGCTGTCAGTACATCACAAGCTGCCTCCACAATATGTTATTTTGAGTGTGTACACACATATGCATCCATTGTTTTGTAAGGTTTGTATACCCCATATTTCTTGCACTAACATATAATGCTATTTTACATGTTAAATGTTCATGTTAGGATCACATTACAGGTTGTAAAAGATGTGGAATGTATTACTGTGGCCTGTTGTTGTATATATCAGGAACAGTTGCCATCTAAATAGGTGTGTGTACACTGTTGTATCTACTGTATAAGGGTAATGTTTGATACATGTCCCTACTGTAGCACATTTGTCCCACTATTTTGTTTGTCCCTGTCCACACATCTTGCACTGACAGATTGTGAGGTATACTGCAGCAATCTTACATACCCCTCAGATATGACACCATGGTGAAAACTGTGATGCAGTGCAGTTAACACCAACAAAACTGAGCATATATATCATGCATTATGGGTAGGTGTGATAAATGTGTACATGGCAAATAGCATGGGCTTAACATGGCCGGTGTATTGGCAAACCTCAACAAAACAATTCCATACATACCAGCTACAGGCTGCTGTCCCAGTTGTATACCAGAGGGACCTAAATAGTTGTGGGAGAGAGGTAATGTCAGTAGCCACTGATGTGGCCTTGGTACAGGGTGGAAGCAGCATTTCAGCACATTAACAGTATAACCCCCAATACTACAAAATATGCTGGCCATCACCATAGATGTACATGTCTGTGCATTACTAAACACCAGCAAGACCTACTATCTCATCTGACATATGCATGTAGATACTATACAGATAGAAATGGATAAGCAAGAGTGTTCTAGTAATGTGCACTGGGACCTTACCTGCATGCTCCTAGTCCAGTGTGTGGATGAAACCAAAAGTAAAACAAACAATACCAAAGCCTTGGTAAAGGATGGGCTCATGAACACCAAAGTCAAATAAAAAGAATAAATGAGCCACTCCACCAGACCTATTCAGGTCAAAGAAAGTCCATTTTAATATTCCAATAGCAAGCTGAACAAAACAGTAAGCACTTTCACGGTTTCTGGTACTGCTTCATCAGACTGAATAAAGCACATACTGAAAACTATTTAAAAACATTCCTTAAAATCACAATCATTCAATTAAGCCAATTAGGAACACATAACATCAATCTAAAGTCTATTAAAACACAATAATGCAGATAATGTTTAAGAGCTCTGCCCATTAAAAAGGGCTTCAAATATACTGTTTCATTAATCCCTGGGGAATTATAAGAATTGAATTTTAAAATCCACCTTTGTTCAGCAGTTTCTGTTCTGTTAGTCATGGCACCTCCTCTAATTCCTTCTTGTAACATTTCCAATACCAAAAATTTAAAATAATGTGCACTGCCGGTTAATTCGACATGTTTAGCCAAAACATTTGTCTCTTTCTTATTAGCAATATCTCTATAATGTTCTTGTATTCGCTCCTTCAACATGCGGTTGGTTTTACCAACATAGTAAGCCTGGCAGATCACTCAGAAAGCAAAATAAACAATATTCTTAGTTCTGCAGTCTGCATAGTGTTTAGCATATATTTCAAAACGTAACATTGGATGGATGAACACTAAGCAAGAATGTATGTACTTACAGACTGAACAGTTTCTGCATGCATAGGTCCCTTTCCTCTGGGATAACATACTATTTTTCATTGTGTCTCTATTATAACATAATTGACGCTTTAGAGATTTTTTATTTTTAAAAGCAAAATGTGGTCTGTCATCTATGGTACCTTCGAGCTCCTTAACTGTACCTATAATATTTCAATTTCTGTTGAAAATATCATAGAAAATGTCAATGTCACTAGTATATATAATGGGAAATCTAAGTACATTCATGTTATTCTCACTATTGTCTGGCTTAACCACTCTTTCAGAGAAAAAAAGGCTTCCCCTTGGTATTTCTGGTCTTTGTTAATTCCAAGGCCTGTTTATCAAACATCTTACTTGGGTAGCCTCTCTGAGAATTCTGTCCTTAGATTATCTAGGGCTAACCCAAGTGATGAATCTTCATTATGAAGTCTCATCAGTCTCAAGATTTGTCCTCTCACTATATTGTTTTTAATAAAACGTGGATGCATGCTATCATAATGTAATAATGCAGTCTTTCTCGTAGGGTTTCTATGGATACTAGTTTGAATACCTACCAAATCTGCCTTCGTAATTTTCACATCAAGAAAGTCTATCTCTTCTTCCGATATTTTATTGGTAAATTTCAAAACAGTTGTAGTAGTGCCAAGATATTCTAAAAATAAATCTTGTTCACTCTGTGTTCCTTTCCATAGAAATAACATATCATCCACAAAATGAGTATACCATATAATCTTATCTGAGTATTGATCCAATGACACAAATGCATTAAGTTCCTATACCACTAAGGCTAGATTGGCATAGCTGTTGGCACAATGTGTGCCCATCGCTACGCCAATCATCTGTAAGTAAAAATCCTCTCTAAAATAAAAACATTGTTTTCTAATATGATTTCCAACAAGAAACATATCAGATTGATCTTATCAGTAGCATATACCTTCCTGACATTTAATAAATCACTGACGTTCTCAATCCCCCAATTATTGGGGATGATGGTAAATAGCGACGCAATATTAAGTGTACAAAAGAGGTAGTGTCCATCTACCCCCTTCATTTTTTCATAAAGTATCTCTAAAAACATTTTAGTGTCCCTCAAAATACTACTGCATTGATTAAAAACCAGATTAAGACACTTTTCCACATAGATGGATAGGGGTTCTGTGGCCCACCCTTTACCAGAGACAATGGGTCTCATTGGGGGTAATCTCAAATTCTTATGGACTTTTGGCAATCCATAAATACTAGGGTAGACAGGACTGTCAACTGCAAAATATTTAAATAGTTCTTCATTAATCAATCCATTAACTAGCATATCAAATACCATGACTGCTATCCGATCAATAATGCCTTTTGCCTGTAACCGAGTGATCTTTTGGTATGTCTCTTCATCTTCTAACAATAGACACATTTGTGCAACATAAATATCTTTGTCCAGCGCAACGACCCCTCCTCCTTTATCTGCAGGCCTTATTTCAATTGAGTGTAGTTGTTTAAGCTCATTTAAAGCTATACTTTCTTCTCTACTCAAATTGAAATACTTATCCACTGTGCCCATGTTAAATCTATGTCTAATTTCATGCTCACAACCAGTAACAAACGTTTCAATTGTGGGATGTATTTTGGGAACATATATACTAGGTTTTACAGTAATATTATGTTTAGTGCTAGTATTTCTAAACATAGTCTTGAGAGTAAGAGTTCTAGCAAAAAGTCTCAGTTCTTGCAATATATCTGCTAAATCAGCTTGCTGTGCAGGGATAAAGGAAAACCTTTCCCCAAAACTGCACGCTGTGCTCCTGTGAGTGTAATGCTTGAAATATTTAAGACCAAACCTTAGTTGTTCTGCTTCTGGTTTGTCTCAATTGTCCCTCTTGGGTTTGCTGTTTGCTGGTAATTCTGCCCTTCCAGTTCCGACTCCTTGATCTCCCTTTGATGGGCAAAGGATCCTGTAACTGGAGCGGTAAAAAATGCGTCATATTCAAATTGACCGTATCTCCCAAAAAAGCATTAGTTGCTGCTATGTTCTCTGCATTGGTAACTCCACTTCTGGACATCTTATCCTGGGAGTTACAAACATGAATTTGTGCACTTTCTGTGACCGTAGAAACTTTCTCAGTGGCAGAGACTTGTTCCACTTCGCTCACCTATGTTACTGGTTGCTGTTCTAAGTGGGGCCGCTCAGCAGATCGTTGAACATTTGAAAGCTCAGTTCCCTGTGCGCTATTGGTTACAGAGAATCTAGGCCAGGAGAAGACCCTCCCAGTCTGGAAGTCATTCATATCTCTCTGTAATTTTTTGAGCTTTTCACACTGTAAGCACTTCTCATAACTGGAGATCTGCTTATGTAGCACATCAATCCTATCCAGTATGACATCTGATGAAAAAGTATTATACAGAAACAAATAGCTGTCTTAACTCTTTCATTAGCTCATGCTCCTGTGGAAGAAAGAAATCAATTAACAGGCGCATGTAGTCACAACTAAGTTGTAAATTCATTGACTGCCATTTCTTACTATGTTGGCAAAACCAACCACATGTTGAAGGAGTGAATACAAGAACATTATAGATATTGCTAATAAGAAAGAGACGAATGCTCTGGCTAAACATATGGAATTAGCCAGCAGTGCACTTTATTTTAAATTTTTGGTATTGAAAATGTTACAAGAGGGAATTAGAGGAGGTGACATGACTAACAGAACAGAAACTGCTGAACAAAGGTGGATTTTAAAATTAAATTCTTATAATTCCCCAGGGATTAATGAAACAGTATCTTTGAAGCCCTTTTTAAAGGGCAGAGCCCTTAAACATTAACTGAATTACTGTGATTTAATAGATTTTAGATTGATGTTATGTGTTCCTAATTGACTTAATTGAATGATTGTGATTTTTAAGGAATGTTTTTAAATAGTTTTCAGTATGTTTTATATTCAGTCTGATGAAGCTGTACCAGAAACCGTGAAAACACTTACTGTTTTGTTCAGCTTGCTATTGGAATAGTAAAATGGACTTTCTTTGACCTGAATAGGTGTGGTGGAGTGGCTCATTTATTCTTTTTATTTGACTTTGGTGTTCATGAGCCCATCCTTTACCAAGGCTTTGGTATTGTTTGTTTTATTTTTGGTTCGTTGTCTTTATCAGCCATGGACACAGCCGAAGGATTCAATGCAATTAACAGTAACTCTGCGAATAGTAACTATGGGCCCGGTCAACAACTGCAACGGTTGGACCGTATTCTGTGTATAGAGGTTAATCATCTTGTGAATCAACCTATTTTTTCTGAGAGAAATAACACTGATGTGACTGAAACTGCGCAACTTCAATTTAGAGATTATGAGAACAAGATCTTTAAATTTAAATGCCTGCAATGGGAGAGATGTCACCTCGAGGCATCTCTACACTATAAAATTGTGCCTAGAGGTTTACACGTTCTTACTATGCCTACCTACAGGGATTTATACCCTGAACTTTTAAAGAAATGGCAGTGAATGAATTTACAACTTAGTTATGACTACATGCACCTGTTAATTGATTTCTTTCTTCCGCAGAAGCATGAGCTAATGAAAGAGTTAAGACAGCTATTTGTTTCTGTATAATACTTTTTCAATAGATGTCATACTGGATAGGATTGATGTGCTACATGAGCAGATCTCCAGTTAGAAGCGCTTACAGTGTGGAAAGCTCAAAAAATTACAGAGAGATATGAATGACTTCCAGACCGGGAGGGTCTTCTCCTGGCTTAGATTCTCTGTAACCAATAGCGCACAGGGGACTGAGCTTTCAAATGTTCAGAGATCTGCTGAGAAGCCCCACTTAGAACAGCAAACAGTAACACAGGTGAGCGAAGTGGAACAAGTCTCTGCCACTGAGAAAGTTTCTACAGTCACAGAAAGTGCACAAATTCACATTTGTAACTCCCAGGATAAGATGCCCAGAAGTGGAGTTACCAATGCAGACAACAAAGCAACAACTAATGCTTTTTTGGGAGATACAATCAATTCGAATATGACGCATTTTTTACCATTCCAGTTACAGGATTCATTACCCATCAAAGGGAGATCAAGGAGTTGGAATCGGAAGGGCAGAATTACAGTAAACAGTAACCACAAGAGGGACAACTGAGACAAACCAGAAGCAGAACAACCAAGGTTTGGTCTTAAATATTTCAAGCATTACACTCACAGGAGCACAGCGTGCAGTTTTGGGGAAAGGTTTGTCCTTTATCCCTGCACAGAGGGCTGATTTAGCAGATATATTGCAAAAACTGAGACTTTTTGCTAGAACTCTTACCCTCAAGACTATGTTTAGAAATACTAGCACTGAACATAATATTACTGTAAGACCTAGTATGTTTGTTCCCAAAATACATCCCACAATTGAAATGTTTGTTACTGTTTGTAAGCATGAAATTAGACATAGATCTACCATGGGCACAGTGGATAAGTATTCCAGTTTGAGTAGAGAAGAAAGTATAGCTTGAAATGAGCTTAAACAACTACACTCAACTGAAATAAGGCCTGCAGATAAAGGGGGAGGGGTCATTGTGCTGGACAAAGATATTTATGTTGCACAAATGCGTCTATTGTTAGACGATGAAGAGACAAACCAAAAGATCACTTTTACGGGTGAAAGGCATTATTGATCGGATAGCAGTCATGGTCTTTGATCTGCTAGTTAATGGATTGATTAATGAAGAACTATTTAAATATTTTACAGTTGACAGTCCTGCCTACCCCAGTATTTATGGATTGCCAAAAGTCCATAAGAATTTGAGATTACCCCCAATGAGACCCATTGTCTCTGGTAAGGGGTGGGCCACAAAACCCCTATCCATCTATGTGGAAAAGTGTCTTAATCCAGTTCTTGATCAATGCAGTAGTGTTTTTAGGGAGACTAAAATGTTTTTAGAGATACTTTATGAAAAAATGAAGGGAGTAGATGGACACTACCTCTTTTGTACACTTGATATTGTGTCACTGTTTACCGTCATCCCCAATGATTGGGGGATTGAGAACGTCAGAGATTTATTAAATGTCAGGAAGGTATATGCTACTGAAAAGATCAATTTGATATTTTTCTTATTGGAAATCATATTAGAAAACAATGTTTTTATTTTTAGAGAGGATTTTTACTTACAGAAGATTGGCGTAGCGATGGGCACACCTTGTGCCAACAGCTACGCCAATCTAGCCTTAGTGGTATGGGAACTTAATGCGTTTTTGTCATTGGATCAGTACTCAAATAAGATTATATGGTATGCTCGTTTTGTGGATGACATGTTTTTTTCTAGGGAAAGGAACATGGAGTGAACTAGATTTATTTTTAGAATATCTTGGCACTACTACAACTTTTTTGAAATTTACCAATAAATTTATGGAAGAAGAGAATAGACTTTTTTGATGTGAAAATTAAGAAGGCAGATTTGGTAGGTATTCAAACTAGTATCCATAGAAACCCTACGAGAAAGACTGCATTATTACATCATGATAGCATGCATCCACGTTTTATTAAAAACAATATAGTGAGAAGACAAATCTTGAGACTGATGAGACTTCATAATGAAGATTCATCACTTGGGTTAGCCCTAGATAATCTAAGGACAGAATTCTCATAGAGGCTACCCAAGCAAGATGTTTGATAAACAGGCATTGGAATTAACAAAGACCAGAAATACCAAGGGGAAGCCTTTTTTCTCTGAAAGAGTGGTTAAGCCAGACAATAGTGAGAATAACATGAATGTACTTAGATTTCCCATTACATATACTAGTGACATTGGCATTTTCTGTGATATTTTCAACAGAAATTGGAATATTTTCGGTACAGTTAAAAAGCTTGAAGGTACCATAGATGACAGACCACATTTTGCTTTTAAAAATAAAAAATCTCTAAAGCGTCAATTATGTTATAATAGAGGCACGATGAAAAATAGTATGTTAT
>NC_056725.1:664638849-664706349 GCF_019279795.1 Protopterus annectens
ACTTCATGACTCACAGTGATATGTCTCTGACATACCTCTCCATTGGCACACTGTCCACAGACTGGCCACATATTTTCCTGTTATGTTTTGTCTGTTCCCAGACAGTTGGTGTCCTTGGTAAATCAGTCATGGACTCTGGGGGAATGCAGTCAGTACATACTCACATCTATTGGTATTACTGACATCATATTCCTCATAAAGGATGTTACAACAAACCCAGTAACATTTGCAACTGTCTTAATGTATGACAGCAATATGCCCAATCTACCCTGTGTTTGTGCCTCTGTCCCCAAATGATGTCATGCTTTGTCCACATGTCAATGAGGCCCAGATGTATTTAGTATCATTATTTCTTGCCTTCATTCCTGCTACCATCCTAGTGATATAGTAGACCCACAGACATGTCAGGGAAGAGGCCATAGATATGAGTCCTGAGCCTGTACATTTTGAGGTGACTGTGCATGTGACAGGCCTGTGTATGTCTGGCCATTGTTAACAGACTATCAGGACTGTGTACACATGTCACATGTACATGTTATTTGGGTTGTGTATGGAGGGGGGTGAATGTAAGTGTTATGGCTCCTTCTTTATCTGACTGTACATGTTGCTCCAGTTTCTGCTGATCTATTGGCTGTATGTGTTTGTAGGGGCAGACTGAGACATGTCCTATGCCAAGGTCAGGATTCAGACTACACTGAGAATTGGGATTGTATATGTAGGGCTAGTGTGTGAGGGGCAAACAATGATGTATTTGTTCACACAGTCTGTATACTCTACTGTTCACTTGACTTACCGATATGTGACTGTGACTGTGGTGATATTGGTTGTAGGTATTCACTTTCATACTGGTGTCTGTTTGTCAGTGCTGTTACATCCCTGTAGTGCCTGATATATTTGCAAATACATGTGTAATTACCCATAGCAGATGTCCTAATTCAATTCATTGTGCTATTTCACTAAATATATGTTAAAGCACAAAGGAGGGTGTTACTACAGCAACTGTAGATAAGTGTTAGCTTATCTATGCCAGTACTTTAGATACATCCCCATTTTCATAGCTTCCAACCATCACTTTATCAGCCTTAGTCCAGATTTATTGCAGTAAGGGGTTCTGAGCATACGTGTCAACTGGCTGGATTGTTTCAGGATGTCCAAGTTTATTGCTCATATTTCTGGTCTCTTTTACAGATTATTCTCATTTCTCTGATAAATCACTGTGATGATATGATTGTTGTCAGACAGTGAGGACATACATTTAATTTACCTACCTCACATCCATCAGAATATGTATGCTGAAACAAACTGTGTCACTCTGTCAAGAAGAGTACAGGGGGACAATGATCTCTTACTTCCTGGATGCTAATGCTTTAGGGCTGGCATGTGCCACATAGAAGGACTTACTGACCACAGTGGCAATGTGGTGGTCAAAAGAGACATTGCTGTCAACCTGTGTACCCAGATCTCTTAAAACGCCTTATTTGTTCAGGGGACTATCATCAATGTGGTAATTCATGGGAACAGGATTTTCCCAAAAGGGGATGACAACATGTTTTCTGACATTGAGCTTAAGGCCATGGCTCTGACACCAATCATTGGTCTCAGTGAGGCCTTTTAGTAGGATGCCAACATCACTTGGGTAGTTAATAATAGCTCCCAACTTGCAATTCTCTGCAGACGTTGTAAGCCAGAGTCCCTTCATGGTGGCATGGAGTTCAGAGAAGTTGATACCAAACATGAGAGGACCCAGAACAGAACTCTGAGGTACTCCACTTGTGACTGCTCAGCAGTCTGACTTGGAGTCAGCTTTTTCCACACTGTGAGTCCTATCTGTGACCCAGTTTGCAACCCACCTAATGATATAGGGGTTGATGCCTAGCTTAGTGAGGTTTTGCATAATTCCTGAGTGGGGAATGTTATCAAAGGCTTTGGCCAGATCAAGGTAGGCTGTATGTGCCACCTTGCCTTCATCCACAGCTCAGGTAACTGACTCCAAGAAGTTGACCAGGTTGATTGAGCAGGTAAGACCTATCTTTCACAAAAGTAAACTGTCTGGGGTCCTGAGTCTGCAGATTCCCATATCCCTGTTTATTAGGTGCATGATGGTGCATTCCATAGCTTTGCATAACAGACTTGTCACATTATTGGGGTAGTATTTCCCAGGGTCTGTAGTCACACCTCCTTTGTGGAGAAAAATCCACCAAACAAAAGCTCAAACCAAAATTGGTAACGGATGTATAGCAAACACTGTACAAAAGCCAATGCACAAAGTACACAAAAATACTTCCTTAATGAACCATAGACAGCACAAAATCATTCACATTAAGTGCTTTAATCCACACTAAGGCGGACTTCATCAGAATGAATCACAACTCTTCATAAACATATTTAAAAACCTTTTGGCACCAAATGTCACTCCATACACACAATTTAAAGTGACACTGTGCCCATTTTAACCATTCATATAAACATATATAATAATGCTCATTCCCTATCCATTCAATAATAAAATTCATTAATTAGTAACATATATGAATAATAAATATAAATATAACATACATAAAAACTAATAAAATATATAAATACATAATTAAAATTGTTGTAAATAGCTGAGTGAATATTGAGAAGCTGAATACATATCTACCAGTACATTTCAATTAAATATAAAAAAAAATCATATCTAACCATATTAGTGACGTCCTCAAGAAATTTCTAACCTACATAGTATATATAAATATGAAAATACAACTATAAATCTAAATGTACTAAACAATATATATAAACATACGCATATTCATATATATACTCACACATATATGCATATATATATATATATATATATAAATATATACATTCTTACATAATTATACATATACATGTACGTAGTGGGGTGTGCCATCCTAACTAAACTAACGTAATTGCAAAATAGGCTTCATAATAATATATTCATTAAGTCCTGGTTCTCTAGCAGCATCAGTTAGTATTTGCTACATAATTTCCTTCTTACTCAGGAGGGCCCTAATATTACCACCAAGTGGGTCTACTACAACTTGATCAATTATCGCAAACTTAAATGTATGAGTGTCTCCATGTTTTGCTGTATGCCTATATAATGCATTGTTCATGTCCTTAGTTCTAATACTATATAGGTGATTGTAAATTCTCTTTTTAAATTGACGTTCTGTCTTACCTATATAGTATCCCGGGCATGACATGCATTTAGCTAAATATATCACATTTCTACTATCACAATTACCTTGTCTAAAACTGATACAAGTCCTAATAATATTCTCTAAAGTCACCCCAGCTGTATCCAATATTGCATGGCACTGCCTACAACAACCACATTTACTAGTATGTTTACTCTGATCCTTTCTAATTCCTAACATGGGTCCTGTCTCTAATTTCTTCTTTATATTGGCTCCCATTTTATGGAAAAATATTGGTGCATCACCTAATATTTTCTTTATCTCTTGATCCACCACTATCATATTCCAATTCTTCCTCACGTTCTTTATATAATTAAGATATGGGGAGTATTCCAGTACACAAGCTCTATTATATTGCTTAACAGTACATTTCCCCATTGTTCCCAGATTCTTGTCCAATTCTCTACCTAATAAAGGGGGGTATTTCTTTCCCCATTCACCCACTACATAATTGGTAACATCATTCAACATAACTATGGGATAACCCCTAGACATGAACATAGTTTTAATATAATTAACTTCATCTATCATATCTTCATAAATAGATGTCATGCGGGCAGCTCTAATACATTGTTCCTTATATATTCTTCATCATGTTCCTAGGGTGATTGCTGGTGTATTCCAAATAACTATTTGAAAAGGTATTTTTCCTAAATATTCTAGACTGAAATCCATGACTAGAATTAGAGATATATGTATCCAAATAAGATATACCTTCTGAACTACAAGTAAAAGTAAATTTTAAAAATGTACTTGCACTGTTCAAAAAGTCAATGAATAACTGAATACTCTCCATAGGTCCATCCCATAATATAAAAATATCATCCAGGAACCTGGAGTAATAAACCACATGTTTATAGTAACTACTGCAAAATAGCTTAGTAGTTTCCCATTCCAACATAACCAGGTTGGCGAAAATGGGGGCACAAGCTGCCCCCATTGCCACCCCCCGGTTTGTCTGAAATTCTCACCTTCAAAATATATATAATTGTGATCTAATACCATAGACATCATTTCCATAACTAAACTTATTTTGTCCCAACCCAGATTAGAACATTTTCTTAAACTGTTACAGAAATCATCTAAACCCTGTTGTTTGGGTATACAAGAAAATAAATCTATGGCATCTATGGTAATACAAATTAAATTCTCTTTCCATATACTGGTAGTTAGTTTTGCCAAAAATGCCCATGAATCTTTAATCAGATGTGGGATGTTGTGTATATAGGTGTTAGCCATCTATCTATAACCACACCTAATGGATACACTTTAGAACGTCTACCTGACACAATAGGGCGAAATGGAGGCTGATTAATACTTTTGTGGATTTTAGGTATACCCACTATAGTCGCAAGTATAGGGTATTCGACCTTCAAATAATTGTAGAGATCAATAGTGATACGATTGTCCAACAAAAATTCCTCAAGACTTAAATCAATACGTTTGTATCCTATATTAATCTCATTAATGGACACAGTTTTGTAATTTCCTGTTTCATATATCTTATACATCTCATTAATATAATTTAAGGAATTATACAAAACTGTGCCAGCTCCCTTGTCCGGTTTCATGACTCTTATATCTTTGTTATTAATTAACTGAACCAACATATCTCTCACCTTCAGATAAATTGTCATGAAACCTCCATTTTCCCACTTGTTTATAAATTTTATATACATCATTTGTCACTGATTTTTCAAAAATGACCAAATTGGGATGGGTGGGCGGTACAAAGGTACTGTTCTTCTTTAATTCATCATATACATACAGTTGAGCATTATTTCTAAAATATAAAGCTAGATTTAACTTTCTAAGATATAATTTAATTTCCATAATAGTATCAACAACATTAAATTTAGTTCTAGGTATGTATTTAATTCCCTTAGATAACAAAATAAAATGTTCCTGCCTAATTTCAGAACTAGTGTAGTTATATATCTTAAAATTGTTATAACATTTAACTATACCATCACACTGATCTGAACCAGTAGCATCACTTAAATTAATTGCATCTAATACCATGGTTTGGTCCTCTTCCCCCCAATAATTGTCCCCATAGTGTGTCTGGTTCCAGCCTTGTCTTTGCTTCCTCCATTTCCAGTCCTTTCTCTGCTCCTTCAGAGCTGAGAATTGTCTCCCTTTCTGAAAATGTTGACCTCTATAATTGTCATTATCGCTTACTGGCCTTGTGTCCGATTTTTTTCCTTACACTTTCCTGATTGCCTTTAACCTCCTTTTCTTTCCATAAATAAGCCTTATTGTGTTTGTACTAGTCAACATCTCTCTTAATTTTCTTACTTTTCTTATTATATATAGTCTGTGCCTTTTTATCTGCTAGGCTATACCGTTTTTCATACAGTTTCTCCCATTGTGGGAACAATAAGTCATTAACAATTGTATTATTCAGTTTCTCCACCTCAGCCAAAAGTTTACATAACTTTTCATCATTTTTCTTAATAAGCATTCTCATAAAATCAAACCCAGATCTATTAAAAAGCATGTTAAAATCCAATATTGACTGTTCATCCAGATGCACACTCATAGGTACCTTAAAAAATCGCAGTCCCATTGGTACTATATTTAAAGACATGCATTTACTTAAATAAGCATTGTCAATCTTAATCCCCTTAATAGCAGTCAAATTTTTACCCAGTATATATATTAAGTCTTTTAAAGTTCCTTGTGTTGTTACATGCTGTTGCCCGACCCGTAGGTCAGCTTGACTTTCAAGATTAAATTCAAATTCTTTGGACAAAAAACAAGTTGATTAATACCGTTTCCAACACTAATATTGTGAATAGCACGGCCCCTAGGGCTTGAACAACAAAGTACAGTAAATTTCTGGTTACCAGAAGTTTTCTTAACAGCCTAAGAATAAGTTTTAATGTTCATAGGGCGTTTGGGTCTCACGCCCATATGCTCGCATTCCTCGTTGATGTTAAATATAGAAAAGTCAAAAGTAAACTCCTTTTCTGAAGAAATACTCCTATTACGAATATCGCCTTTGGATTTTAAACCTCCGGATTCCAGAACCGCTGGCCTGGAATTACCAGCTCCCTGGCCGTTAGGTATCTCTGACTGTATAGAGTTACTGCTAGTGTTGCACGCTTGCGTCGCTCCCTGCGTGCCCTGACTTTTACCATTCGATTGAGTAAACAACTCTATTAGTCTAGTGACTTCCCCTTTCAAAATGCAGACTGTTTACTATACATCCGTTACCAGTTTTGATTTCAGCTTTCATTTGGTGGATTTTTCTGTTGTTGTCAGCTGGTTCCTTGGTTTTCTCCTTTGTGGAGAGGGGTGACTGTAGAAGTGCACAATTCAGTAGGGACAAAGCCTGAGGTGAATCTGTGCTTGAACAGTGCACACAGGTGAGGTGCCAGGTCACTTTGTAGTTCATGTAGAACAAAGCCAGGGATATTGTCAGATCCCATAGAAGCTGTATTCTTGGACTTGGACAATAGTGTTTTAACATGTGCAGTAGTAATACTGGGTGCCTAACAGTGTACTGGTATTGTGATTGGGACCTATGGGGAAGGAGAGAGGGGTAAGGTTTGCACTCCGTATGTCAGCCAGTATATAGGCAATATTTGTTGGCTCAGTCTAGGAGGTACTATTGTCTAGTAGGGCAGAGCAAATCTTGGTATTTCCATGGAGATTCTTTACATAACTGTATGAGGCCTTGTGGTTGTTTTTACTATGTGCTCCAATTCTGTTTTCACAGCTAACTTTGTAGTATTTGATGAGGGATCTCAACTTTTAATTGAGGCTGATAAGGGTTTTTTTTCAGTCTTGGGACTTCACTTTATTCCATATCAGTTCCCTCCTTCTATTGTACAGTTTCTTTATGGCTGGGGACCACCAGATTGGCTTCCTTGTTTTGGAGGTGAGGGTCTTGGTTCTATTGGGTATGGGAGGATCCATGCATTTGTGTACGTGTTCATATCACAGTGCCTTGTTGTTTGATTCAGCAGTCATGCAACTACTCTGCATCTGCATGGCTGCCGTGAGGTTAGCCACCTCAGTGTTTATGAGGCCATATTTAACTTTGGAAAGGCTTTTCATGGTGGTTATCTGTGCGGGGGGGGGGGGGGGTTGTGGATTTCCAAAGGTGATTACTTTGTGGTCAGATCTAACAAGGGAGGAGTTGACTATTGGTGTACAGCAACAGTAACCCATGTTAGTAAGGACCAGGTCGATGTGATGGGCAAGTGCATCTGTACATGAGTAACTTTCCCAGTTAATGGTGGGGTAGTTGAAGTCAACCAGTATGAGAGTGTTAGGTTGGACAGTAATATTCTCCAGGTTATTTAGGAACATGGAGTGTGGGACTAGGGACATGTTTGGGGACCTATAGCAGGCTACAAACTGAACCACAGTCTTACCCAATGTTAGCTACACCTGCAGGATCTGTGATGCATAATGTTAGTCTACCACTCTGGAGGTCTGTGCATCATTTATGAATACGGAAATACCACCACCTTTGGATCTTCAGTCCAAGATCTGCAGCCAAAAGGAGTGGAATGAGTTATAGACTTGTAGTGCAGGGGTGCTTCCTGCTGCCTTTAACTAGGTCTCTGTTATAGCCCAGATGTCATTGTTCCCCATTTTAGGGAATACTTCCAGTGAGTGAATTTTCAGATTTAGACTTCTAGGGTGCAGCAACATGACCCTCAGATTGCAAGTGTTTGTAGCTGTTATATATTTATGTATATTTATGTAGATATATATATATATATATATATATATATATATATATATATGTATTTATTCACCTTTCTGTATATGTGTGTATGCATATACGTAAATATAAATTTAGATGTATCTCTCTCTCTCTCTTGATATATATATATATATATATATATATATATATAAATATATATATATATATATATATAGATATATATATATATATATATATAGATATATATTATGTACAGATTTGTCCACATATATGCATCCCCATACATATATACATGTATATATAGAGAACTTGACGGATTCTACAGACTCCTTTTCCTACTGTTGAATGACTGTACTAACTGATATGTTTGGTAAATTATCACTCTCCTATGGAGCTCAGATGGTGTAATAGTACATTGCTTTGATTGTAGTTTACAGGGACCTAGGTTCAAGACTTGGCAGGACGTATTATTTTGTTACAAGGCAGAACAGTTACTGTTGGGGAGGAAAGGATAAGGGCAAGATTTAAAAGAGGTCGCTAGTTTGGGCCCATCGCCCCCATTTTGACAGCCTTTGGACAGATTTGTTGCAGGAAGACGTTCAGAGTATAGCTCTGATGTCCAACTGCACTATATATATATATATATAAATATATATATATATATATATATATATATATATATATTTATATATATGTATATATATATATATATATATATATAGAGAGATATATATATATATATATATATATATATATATATATATATATATATATATATATACATACACACACACACACACACACACACACACACACACACACACACACACACACACACACACACACACATATATATATATATATATATATATATATATATTTTTTGTTTTAGATACATACAGAGATATTTATATATATATGTATATATTTATTTACTTATATATATATATATATATATATATATATATATATATGTATATTTTATATGTGTATCTACATACATTACGTATTAATGTTTCCATACACATACACACACACACACACACACACACACACACATATATATATATATATATATATATATATATATATATATATATATATATATATACATTTGTGTGTGTGTGTGTGAGTGTGTGTGTGTGTGTGTATGTATGCATTTCAATACACATATACATTTATATATATGTACAAAACCTGATTCATTTTAACAAACCTTTTCCCTAGTGTTGAATGACTCTACTGAATGATATGTTTGAAAAAACATCAGACATATCTACAGCTTAGATGGCTTGATGGTAAATTGCTATGGTGTGTAGGTTCCTGGGTTCAAGACTTGCAAGGTATGATTATATTGCGGCTGGAAAGAACAAGGGCTATTGGATAGAGAGTGATTAAGGCAGTTTAAAGCAGTTGTAAGCAGGTTTGCATGGGTTTGCGCTGCAGTATGCAATGCTAACTTCCGGTTAACTATGCTGACAGACAATTATCCTTAAAAGTGCTTAATCTGTGTAGGCATCACTTAGCACCAGGCAAACAGGCTTCTCCTGCTTCCTACTGCTTACTCCCGCTTACCCCCATGCTAACTTCTTTAACAGAAAAGAAAACAGGGGTGATAGGAAAGTGGTGAAATAGGGGCACGAAGAGTGAAAACAATATGAAAGATAGCTAGGGTTGTGCAGGATGGGTGTAGGGAAGGTCCATAGCTGTCCATTTCTTCTACAGCAACAGCTGTGCATATATGCTGAATTTGGAGGTAGCTTTAGACACTCAAACCCCTGAGAGAGGGGTGAGGACAACAATAATGTGTTTTGAAGCTAATTAGACCAGATTACATTTGTCCAGTGGACAGGTGTGCAAAATGGACAGCTATGTATGGGGCGACATTTTTTTGGGGGAAGAGATTGTCCTTTTTTTAAGGTGAGAGTTGGATGTTGGGGAAGGATAATAGATATATTTGGGAAGGTAGGTTGGGTAGGAAGACAGACAAGACAGCATACAGGGGCGGTACTGTTAAAGGTACTGTCTGTGTTTAAAAAACAGAACATAGATTAGAATTTAAAACAAGTAAAAAAGCAAGAAAAAAGCCTCTTAATTTAATCACAGGCTCTGAGGATTCCTCTGGTGTGATTAAGCCCCGCTCCACTCGCCCTGTGGCCTCACTTCATGACTCTGCCTGCCCCCTATGCCCCCCCACCCCAGTACCTCAGAATTTATAACCCCTCAGCCACAGCCCCTCCCCCTCCTTTGCCAGCTCTTAACATGAATTCATTTATAATCCACCCCTTCCACTATCTCCCCATGTACTATTACACCAAGGTTGCCTACCTACTTGGAGTATATTCCCCCATTATGTCTCTAATAAGTCTTCTAAAATACCACCTCTACTCTACACCCTACCTTTACTAATCATCATTTATTCTCTCACCATCTATGAAAACCAATCCCATATAAGATTCAATCATCCCAAATGCCTTACTAACACCCCAATCCTCTCAAACCTTTCTGCCCACTCATTCATGTCCATCAACGCCAACTCCTTTACCCCTGCTAACACCCACCCTGTTATACCCAGATATGTTAACACCAAACTAAACAGTACCAAAACCTGATATATACATTTCTAATGCTCATAGCTAGTTTGCCCCACACACTTAATACTGATGGGGATATCCACCCCAAACCCTGGGCCACCATCCCCAGACAACACTAACATTAATCATAACAGCCCAAACATAAGACAAAGCCTATATAGACCCCCCTAACTCACTATTGACCTGCCACTTAAACATTAGAAGCATCAACAATAAGTCCACATCCTCCATGCCCTCCTGACAACCTACTCCCCTGACATAACTTGCCTCACTGAAACATGGTTAAAACCAACTACGTCAGACAGTGAAATTCTACCTCCAGGGTATAATATACTCAGGTTAGATCGTGCTACCAGGAAAGGGGAGGGGTTCCTGTTCTCTATAAAACCACACTAAATGTTACTCTAGACAACTTTCAACCACCTATATTTAACAAAGCAGAAATTATGATTTCCAAACTACAAATAAATAAAAGCAAATGTATAAACATAGTTTGTGTCTATACTCCCCCAGGTAATAACTCAGGGATCCTAGAAGACATCCTCTACTGACTATCCAATGCCTGCCCCCAAGAGACCATTGCTCTAGGGGACCTCAATATAGATTGGAACACCTGCACTGCAGAGATCCCAACCACCCACGTAAAGTTACATGGTTTTACACAAACTATAACCTCCCCTACTAGGATCAGCAAGCCTAACAATAAAGAAAGTATCCTAGACTGGATATTAATTAATAGCCCCCAACACATGTACAAATCAGGTACTCTCCCTGAAGATCTAAGTGATCATTTCTTAACGTATACTATTAGGCATAAAGTTGAATGTCCACATCTACCACCTATAAAACAGTAAGAAATAACAAAAAACATCAACCTTAATAAATTTTTAGAAGAACTTAAATTATGCAATTGGCCAATTCTAAAACAACTACCAGTAAATGAGGCAGTAATACACTTTAATAACACATTCCTGGACATCCTTGACAACCATGCACCTGCACGCTCTATTAGAATTAAAACAAAAGTTGCCCCCTGGCTCACTAAAGAAACCAAACTAAAGATCATCCAAAGAAATAATGCCTGAAACACCTGGTGCTCCTCTAAAGTCCCACAAGATCAACTCAAATTTCGACAATATAGGAATGAAACAAAAAAAATCCATGTTACTAGACAAAAAAACTATTTCTGCCATCTACAGCAGAATCACCACAACAAGCCACAGAAGTTCTGGACAGGTATTAACAAACTCCGCCACCCAGGGCAATCCATAACTCCAACCCCCTCAGCTCCAACCCAAATATCACCAGAATCCATTGCCAACACCTTCAACAGTTTCTTTACAGAAACCATCCAGGCCCTTGCTATCAAACTTAAACCCACTTGTCCTACTGCTGAAACCCCTAAACCCAGTGACATTCTCTCCTTTAGCTTCCAAAAAGTTCTGATTTCACTCATTAGAGCCCTAATTAAAAAAATCAAGCCAACCACCCTTTGAGCTGACCTCCTCCCTGAAGACTTCCTGCAAAAAGCTGTTGATGTTATAGCATACCCTGTCTCTATTTTGATAAACAGAACCATAACTGAAGCTTTTATTCCCTCTATCTGGAAAAAATCACATGTCATACAACTCCACAAAGGAGGCAGCTCCATTGAGTTGTCAAACTATAGACCAATAGCTATCCTTTCCCCTCTGGCTAAAATTATGTAAAAGTGTATCCATAAACAACGCTTACACTACCTTATTCAACATAATCTTCTGGCCAACTCCCGGCATGGATTTAGACCACAGCACAGTACCACCTCAGCCCTCCTCTCCTTTTCTAATGTCATAAATTCCAACCGTAACAATAACAAACTATCTTCTGCCCTGTTTCCAAGGCCTTCGACATGGTTAACCACCAGCTACTCTTACTTACCCTAAATAAAATATCCCTAAACAACCATGCCCTACAATGATTTCAATCTTATCTTAGTGGAAGACAGCAGGCTGTCCTTTGGCAGGACAAACTCTCCACCCTTCTCCCCATTACCCTTGGTGTCCATCAAGGCTCCATTTTAGGTCCCCTTCTTTTCTCCCTCTTTATCAATGACCTCATCACTGTAATCCCAGATGCAACCTGTATACAATATGCCGATGACTCCACCCTAATTTTCTCAGCCTCTATCCCTACAGATCTCCTTAGTTTAACCCAGAAAACCTTTAATACAGTTGAAAACTGGATCACTAATCAACAGCTGATATTACACACTAATAAAACTCTTCTCCCCTACTTGCAAATCCTTTCAACCTTCATTTACTATAATATCTAACAATGGAACCATAATCTCACCAGATATGTATACCAAACTCCTGGGAGTTATAATAGACAAGAACCTCAAATATGATATGCATGTAAACCAAACGTTAATAAAATCTTGGCTCCCTCTACAAAAATAAACCTTTTCTCACCCCCTCTAGCTAGGACTGCCATTGCCTGTACCCATCTGCTTTCAACTCTACTCTATGCCTTGCCAAGACTCAATAACTTGAACAAAACTGATCTCAGCAAACTCTAGCTGCTACAATCAAATTGCCAGTTCTGCACAAGAACTCCCTACAGGACACACTATTGTTCATAGGTTCATAGATTCATAGGTTCATACTAGGCTATCTGCCCTAGGGCATTTATAAGCCTAGCCAGAGTGTGTTTGGCTTTCGCCACCCATTTTAAATTAATTTTGCTATGCCCTTTTTCAAGGTTAGTATGCTGTGCCTATGTCTAACAGTGACACAGAAGTGATACCCGGGGTAAACCTACGATCTCCCATCCACTCATCAAGATTCCTCTTGAAGAGAGTCAATGAGAGACTCTGCCTAATCTGGACTGGGATTTTATTCCAGAGTGAAGGGAGCCTCTGGGTTATGAATCTGTCCCTCCAGCATATCCTATTTATTTCAGTGCTGAGGTTCAAGTCTCTCGTGCGCATAACTCGATGGGATTTGGATTTTCTGAGGTGCAGCATGTCCATTAATTCCTGGTTGGACATGGCTTTATATGTCAGACACAGATCGCCTCTGAGCAGGCGGTATGCCACTGAGTAGAGCTGGAGTTTCTTTAACTGGGCAGCATATGGCATCTGTTTGAGCCCTTTGATCCTCTTGGTGAGGTACTTTTGGGGTCTTTCCAGTTGCTGCAGGTGTCTGGTAAGGTACACCCCAAAAGGGGCATTGTATTCAATTATGGGCCTGATGAGGGATGAGTAAAGAGGCACGATGACCTCCTCTGATCTAGATGTGAATCCCTTCATGATTACGTGGGCTATATAAAATGTTTTTCTAACCACTTTGGCCACGTGGTTGTCAAATGAGAGATTGCTATCAACTTGGGTCTCCAGGTCCCTAATTACTTCTTCTGTACTTAATGGATTACCACCTATGTGGTAATTTGTGGGCACTTTGTTTTTGCCAAAGGGGATGACTATACACTTTTTGGCGTTTAGCTTGAGGCCATGGCTCTGGCACCAGTTATCTGTTTCTATGAGGCCCTTTTGGATGATGCTTGTGTCGGCTGGAGAGTCGATTATGGCGCCCAGTTTGCAGTCATCTGCGAACTTGGTCGGCCACAGTCCTTCCTTGTTGGCCTGTACCTCCGAGGAATATATACCGAACAAGAGAGGTCCCAGGACTGAGCCTTGTGGGACGCCACTTGTAACTGGTTTGGAGTCTGACATGGCTCCAGCAATTCTAACCATGAGGGTTCTGTCCTTGAGCCAGTTTGCAACCCATATAGTGACATAGGGGTTTATATTTAAGCTGGTGAGCTTATCTATAATGCCTGAGTGGGGTATTGTATCGAAGGCTTTTGCGAGGTCCAGGTAGCCTGTGTGGACCACCTTCCCCTCGTCAATGGCCTTGGTGACTGTTTCAAAGAAATCGACCAGGTTTAAGAGGCAGGATCTGCCCTTAACAAAGCCGAACTGGGTGGGATCCAGTGTCTGTAGGTCCCCAATATCTTTATTTATGAGGTCCATGATGATCCTTTCCATAGCTTTGCAGACCAAGCTAGTCAGGCTTATGGGGCGATAGTTTCCAGGATCCATTGCGGCACCACCTTTGTGGAGAGGGACCACTGTTGCTGCACGCCACTCTTTGGATACATATCCTGTAGTAAGGCTGAGATTGAACAGTAGTTTTATGTTTGGGTTTAGCTCTTCTTGGAGTTCATGTAGGACGCAGCCCGGGACACCATCTGGTCCCATTGATGCTGTGTTTTTTGCTTTGGAGAGGGCGGCTCTTACCTGAGCATCTGAGATGTCGGGGGGGGCAGCACTCTGTTGGGATAGATATTTGCTCTTTTGGTGGGGGGGGGGTTTGCGCTGAACCTGTCAGCTAGGATGTTGTCAATGTCTGTGGGTTCGATGCATTTTTTGTCATTTTGGACTAATTCTGAGCATATCTGGGAATTCCCACCCAGGTTCCTAACATAACTAAAGAAAGCCTTGTGATTATCCTTAGTGTCCTGTGCAATTTTTCTCTCGAAGCAGGCCTTAGACGATTTTATGAGTGCCCGTAGTTTTTTGCTAATACTGATCAGAGATGCCTTCCATTTTTGGGATTTTGCTCTGTCATGTAGTAGCTTCCTCCTTCTGTTGTATAGTTTGTTTATGGCTGGGGTCCACCAGACAGGACGTCTGCCTTTGGAGGATTGGGTCTTGGTTTTATTTGGGATTGCATGATCCATGCATTCCTGAAGGTGTTCATAGAATGCATTTATAAAGGATTCTGCGGTCTGGGCTGTATTTTCCACAGGCTCAGGGGCTTTCAAGGATTCCACCTTGGTTTTGAGAAGTGTGCAATTTGCTTTAGAGAAGTTTTTCACTGTGGTTTTCTGGGCAGGGGGTGGGGTCGGGATGTGAATATCCAGTGAGATTAGTTTATGGTCTGATCTTACCAGTGAGGGATACACTTCTGGTCTGAAGCATAGAGTCCCCATGTTGGTGATGATCAGGTCCAGCATGTTTTCCCCTCTTGTGGGAGTGGTAACAAGTTGTTCCATAGCATTTGAGTTTATAAATTCTAGGAACCTTAGGGCTAGGGTGTTGGAGCTAGAGTAATGCTCCCAGTCTATGTTTGGGTAGTTAAAGTCGCCCAATATAATGGTGTTTGGAGAGACCTTCATATTTTCCAGTGTTCTCAGGAAGGCCGAGTGGGGTTCCTGGGTTTGGGAGGGTGGTCTGTAGCAGGCTATAAACTGGAAGGCAGTTTTACCTACTGTTAGTTGCACATGGATAGCCTCTGATGCTTCGTGCTGTGCCACCAACGTGGAGGTGTGGGTATCTTTGACGAATATTGATACTCCCCCTCCTTTTGTAGTTCGGTCCAAGTTTTGGGGCCGAAAAGCATGATATGAGGTATAACCTGGTATTGCTGGGGTGCTCTCGGGAGCCTTGAACCAGGTTTCTGTTGCTGCACAGATATCGATGTTCTCCATGCTAAGGAGAGTTTGAGCGTGCATCTTGAGGTTTAGACTTCTGGCATTGAGTAGCATTACTCTTAGTTTCTTATCCCTTGTGATACCTATGGAGGTGGGTTTGTCTTTTGAGCCTTGCCTAAAAAAGGCACTATGGGGGAAGCAAGAGCCTTTGCCAATATCCAAAAGCCCAGGGGTGACAGGTGCAAGCCGTCCCTAGCGAAGCATTGTGGCTTGTCGAGCATGTCATCCCAGGCTGACAGGCATTGGATCCCCTTTGAATGACACCAATACTTAAGCCAATTGTTGAAATTGATCGTCTTGTCTTCATATTGTGGCATCATTTTTGGTGAGGGTAAGATTCTACTCAAGGTCAGGGTCATACCGGCTTGGGCTACATGCTCAGAGAGCTCCTCTATGTCTCTTTTCATGTAGTCCAGGGAGGTACGTCTCAGGTCATTCACACCAGCATGGACAATGACCGAGTCATATTTGTACTTGCCTTGTAGTGACCTGAGTGCTTGTGTTATATGGCGGATCCTAGCACCCAACAGGCAGCTCACCATGACCTTCTCCTTGTTCAGCCTGGTGAGCGGGACGTCAGTGTGCCTGATGATAGAGTCACCTATTACAAGTGTATCAGGTGTGTTGTTTAGCCTTAAGGGCTGTGACTGTTCAGCACACTGGCTTTGAGCTATGTGTTGCACATGTTTTGTTTTGGGGTAACGGTTGCTTGGGTGTCTGCTTTGGAGGTCTCTGCTGCTTAGGCAGATTTTTATTTAGAGCCTCCAAGTATGTTTTTGTGTGTTTATGTGTTTGCTTTGCTGTCGTGGTAGGTCTATATGAGACTGGAATTGTAATGAGTGTGGTTTCCTTCTCCTCCTGACTGGCTACGCCAGTACTAAGTTGAGAGAGCTTAGCCTCCAGTTTGGCTATATGGTTGCATCTCTCACATGTGTTGGAATTTTTTGGAATTGTCAAAACCAACCTCTTAGGATGGCTAGACCTCCTCAGGCTAATGCAATATAATCAACTTACTGTAGCATTCAAGGTTATTAACAATCCAGAAAAAATGCCTTCCCTTAAAAACATTATCCATCCCTACAAAAACACTAGGCCACTTTGTTCCACTACAAAACTTCTGGTTCAATCTGCTAAAGCTAACAACCTATCTGGAGAATCTTTGTTTGCAAATTCAGTAGACAAAACCTGGAATTCGCTCCTATCTGACCTTTCTCTGAATCCATCCCTTAAACAGTTAAAAAAAAAATCTAACCCAATATTTTAAAACTCACTGGTTATGTCCTTGCTCTAACCCTGACTAAAGCCTCATCTACTTCCATATCCCTGCACTTTTTATTCACAGCAATGTACCTCTTACACTAAAAGGTTTGAAAAAAGAAACTGTAATATCTTTGCAGATATGCTGTATATAGCTGCATCTATAGCTTTGATAAGAGAAACTGTAACATATTTGTATATATTTCTGAATATAAACTGTATTCTTCATAGGCTTGAAATGTGAGACTGTAACTTGTATGTTAATACAATATGTTTGTGCATATACTGCAACTTGCTTGTCTTTATTTGTTTGTAAGTTTGGGGCTTTTCTCCCCGGGCCTCCACTGAAAACAGACATGTAACTAGTTGGACTATCCCAGTCAACAAATGTAAAATAAATATATGGCACATGTGGGGGGTAAACACCTTGGACGAGGAGGGGTGTTTGGTAATCGGAAGCCCATGATCCCCCAAATGGATACAGTGGGAATGAAGTCTTCACTCATGGGCAGTCACCACTGCACCTTCACGGTCCCAAAGGTGGCTGTGCTGGGGGCTGAGCAGGAGGGGCAGGCTGGCACACTAAATGGACCACACGGCCCTCAAGCTGGTGTAGCAGATCTCCCAATTCTTTGCAGAGCTCCCTATGCACCAGACCTCGGACCTGGCTTCAGGTAACAGGATCCTGTCTGCACCTGCACCCAAGGGGGGGGGCAAGCCCCATCCCTAGAGGTGGTTCCACCCAAAGGTGGTGCAGGACTAGTGGATCCTCCTCTCCTGCCTCACTACAAAAATACAGGGCATAAGTAATATGTCCTATGCAGACCATCACATTGCCCTATCCCTGTATTCTGTCTCCTACAGGCTTTTGAGTGGAGAACTATGGCTGACATAAAAGGCATTGTAAGACCCCACTCTGATGGACCTCCTGCATATCCACAAAACAAATAGTACCAGAATTACCCGTTCTAAAAATTTAAACCTTGCCTGTGATATAATTAGGACCTGCTGGAGAGATAGGTATGTATCCCAGAGACTACCCCATCTATGGAACAGGCTCCCCATCCATCTAAAGCAGAGTTCCTCCCTAACCCAATTCAAGTGCAACTTAGACAGCTGGATGGGGAACAGGAAATTCATCCTTGGTTTGGCACATATGTCTCTAATGGACACAGGTAACATTGTAAATGGTTCATCTCCCAGGCCCATTCTTACATTTATCATGGGTATCAGAACTTGTCAGAGATTTGGGATGCATGACCTGGCTTAAAAAAGGCCCTTGTTGTCATTAGCTTAGTAAACACCTATGAACCTAAGTACTTCATTTTATCATGTCCTCATAAATATGGGTATTGCTGAACCATTTCATTTGTGGGTAGATAGTTTACAGCTATTGCCTTTGTTTTATCTTCATTAATTTTACATCCCAAAAAGACTTAAAACTGTCTCAAAATGTTCTACAACACTGAAATGTCCTTTTCTGTTTTTGTATCAGGTAGAAAATAATATCTGCAAATAAAGCCATTTTTATCTTGATTACCTTACCAATTGCATCCTTGAATTTCTTAGTCCCTTATTTTCTATGCCAATAGTTCTAAATATAATGCAAATAACAAGTGGAAAGAGGACACTCCTGCCTGGTATCTTTGCTCAAATGGAACTTATCAGAGAGGGCCCCCCTCAACACACACACATACACACACACACACACACACACACACACACACACACACACACACACACACACACACACACACACACACACACACACACACACATGCACACACACACACACACACACACATATATATGTATATATATATATATATATATATATATATATATATATATATATATATATATATATATATATATATATATATATATATATATATATATATACATTTGTGTGTGTGTGTGTGTGTGTGTGTGTGTGTGTGTGTCTGTGAGTGTGTATGCATCTCAATACACATATACATTTATATATATATACAAAACCTGATTCATTTTAACAAACCTTTTCCCTAGTGTTGAATGACTACTGAATGATATTTTTGAAAAAACATCAGAAATATCTACAGCTTAGATGGCTTGGTGGTAAATTGCTATGGTGTGTAGGTTCCTGGGTTCAAGACTTGCACGGTCTGGTTATTTTGTGGCTGGGTAGAACAAAGGCTATTGGATACAGTGATTAAGGCAGTTTTAAGCAGTTGTAAGCAGGTCTGCATGGGTTTGCGCTGCAGTATGCAATGCTAACTTCCGGTTAACTATGCTGACAGACAATTATCTTTAAAAGTGCTTAATCTGTGTAAGCATCACTTAGCACCAGGCAAACAGGCTTCTCCTGCTTCCTACTGCTTTCTCCCGCTTACCCCCATGCTAACTTCTTTAAAAGAAAAGAAAACAGGGGTGATAGGAATGTGGTGAAAAAGGGGCACGAATAGTGAAAACAATATGAACGATAGCTAGGGTTGTGCAGGATGGGTGTAGAGAAGGTCCATAGCTGTCCATTTCTTCTACAGCAACAACTGTTCATATATACTGAATTTGGAGGTAGATTTGGACACTCAAACCCCTGAGAGAGGGGTGAGGACAACAATAATGTGTTGTGAAGCTAATTAGACCAGATTACATTTGTCCAGTGGACAGGTGTGCAAAATGGACAGCTATGTATGGGGTGACATTTTTTGGGGGTAAGAGATTGCCCTTTTTTAAGGTGAGCGAGGGATGTTGGGGAAGGATAATAGATATATTTGGGAAGGTAGGTTGGGTAGGAAGACAGACAAGACAGCATACAGGGGCGATGCTGTTAAAGGTACTGCCTGTGTTTAAAAACAGGACATAGATTAGAATTTAAAGCAAGTAAAAAAGCAAGAAAAAAGCCTCTTACTGTAATCACAGGCTCTGATGATTCCTCTGGTGTGGGTAAGCCCCGCTCCACTCACCCTCTTGCCTTAGTTCATGCCCTTCCCTGCCCCCTATTCCCACCCACCCCAGTACCTCAGAATTTATAACCCTTCAGCCATACCATCTCCCCCTCCATCTCCAGCTCTTAACATTAATTAATTTAGAATCCACCCCTTCCACTATCTCCCCATGTACTATTACACCAAGGTTGCCTACCTACCTGGAGTATATTCCGCCATTATGTCTCTAATAAGTCTTCTAAAATACCACCTCTACTCTACACCCTACCTTTACTAATCATCATTTATTCTCTCACCATCTATGAAAACCAATCCCATATAGGATTCAATCATCCCAAATGCCTTACTAACACCCCAATCCTCTCAAACCTTTCTGCTCACTCATTCATGTCCATCAACGCCAACTCCTTTACCCCTGCTAACACCCACCCTGTTATACCCAGATATGTTAACACCAAACTAAACACTACCAAAACCTGATACATACATTTCAAAAGCTCATAGCTAGTTTGCCCCACACCCTTACTACTGATGGGGATATCCACCCCAACCCTGTGCCACCATCCCCAGACAACACTAACATTAATTATAACAGCCCAAACATAAGACAAAGCCTTAATAGATGCCCCCAACTCACTATTGACCTGCCACTTAAACATTAGAAGCATCAACAATAAGGTCCACATCCTCCATGCCCTCCTGGCAACCTACTCCCCCAACATAACTTGCCTCACTGAAACATGGTTAAAACCAACTACGTCAGATAGTGAAATTCTACCTCCAGGGTATAATATACTCAGGCTAGATCATACTACCAGGAAAGGGGGAGGGTTCCTGTTCTGTATAAAACCACCCTGTTACTCTAGACAACTTTCAACTACCTATATTTAACAAAGCAGAAATTATGATTTCCAAACTTCAAATAAATAAAAACAAATGTATAAACATAGTATGTGTCTATATTCCCCCAGGTAATAACTCAGGGACCCTAGAAGACATCCTCTACTGGCTATTAAATGCCTACCCCCAAGAGACAATTGCCCTAGTGGACCTCAATATAGATTGGAACACCTGCACTGCAGAGATCCCAACCACCCACATAAACTTACATGGTTTTACACAAACTATAACCTCCCCTACTAGGATCAGCAAGCCTTACAATAAAGAAAGTATCCTAGATTGGGTATTAATTAATAGCCCCCAACACATGTACAAATCAGGTACTCTCCCTGAAGATCTAAGTGATCATGTCTTAACGTATACTATTAGGCATAAAGTTGAATGTCCACATCTACCCACCTATAAAACAGTAAGAAATAATAAAAAACGTCAACCTTAATAAATTTTTAGAAGAACTTAAATTATGCAATTGGCCAATTCTAAAACAACTGCCACTAAATGAGGCAGTAATACACTTTAATAACACATTCCTGGTCATCCTTGACAGCCATGCACCTGCACACTCTATTAGAATTAAAACAAAAGTTGTCCCCTGGCTCACTAAAGAAACCAAACTAAAGATCATCCAAAGAAATAATGCCTGGAACACCTGGTGCTCCTCTAAAGTCCCACAAGATCAACTCAAATTTCGACAATATAGGAATGAAACAAAAAAATCCATGCTACTAGACAAAAAAACTATTTCGGCCATCTACAGCAGAATCACCACAACAAGCCACAGAAGTTCTGGGCAGGTATTAACAAACTCCTCCACCCAGGGCAATCCATAACTCCAACCCCCTCAACGCCAACCTAAATATCGCCAGAGTCCATTGCCAACACCTTCAACAGTTTCTTTACAGAAACCATCCAGGCCCTTGCTATCAAACTTAAACCCACTTGTCCTAATGCTGAAACCCCTAAACCCAGTGACATTCTCTCCTTTAGCTTCCAAAAAGTTCTGATTTCACTCATTAGAGCCCTGATTAAAAAAATCAAGCCAACCACCCTTTGAGCTGACCTCCTCCCTGAAGACTTCCTGCAAAAAGCTGTTGATGTTATAGCATACCCTGTCTCTATTTTGATAAACAGAACTATAACTGAAGCTTTTATCCCCTCTATCTGGAAAATATCACATGTCATACCACTCCACAAAGAAGGCAGCTCCATTGAGCTGTCAAACTATAGACCAATAGCTATCCTTTCCCCTCTGGCTAAAATTATGTAAAAGTGTATCCATAAACAACACTTACACTACCTTATTTAACATAATCTTCTGGCCAACTCCCAGCATGGATTTAGACCACAGCACAGTACCACCTCAGCCCTCCTCTCCTTTTCTAATGTCATAAATTCCAACCGTAACAATAACAAACTATCTTCTGCCCTGTTTCTCGATCTTTCCAAGGCCTTCGACATGGTTAACCACCAGCTACTCTTACTTACCCTAAATAAAATATCCCTAAACAACCATGCCCTACAATGATTTCAATCTTATCTTAGTGAAAGACAGCAGGCTGTCCTTTGGCAGGACAAACTCTCCACCCTTCTCCCCGTTACCCTTGGTGTCCTGCAAGGCTCCATATTAGGTCCCCTTCTTTTCTCCCTCTTTTTCAATGACCTCCTCACTGTAATCCCAGATGCAACCTGTATACAATATGCCGATGACTCCACCCTAATTTTCTCAGCCTCTACCCCTACAGATCTCCTTAGTTTAACCCAGAAAATCTTTAATACAGTCGAAAACTGGATCACTAACCAACAGCTGATATTAAACACTAATAAAACTCTTCTCCCCTACTTGCAAATCCTTTCAGCCTTTGTTTACTATAACATCTAACAATGGGACCATAATCTCACCAGATATGTATACCAAACTCCTGGGTGTTATAATAGACAAGAACCTCAAATATGATATGCATGTAAACCAAACGTTAATAAAAAAACTTGGCTCCCGATACAAAAATAAACATTTTCTCACCCCCTCTAGCTAGGACTGCCATTGCCTGTACCCATCTGCTTTCAACTCTACTCTATGCCTTGCCAAGACTCAATAACTTGAACAAAACTGATCTCAGGAAACTCTTTAGCCGCTGCAATCAAATTGCCAGGTTTGCCACAAGAACTTCCTACAGGACACACCATTGTCAAAACCAAAACCTCTTAGGATGGCTAGACCTCCCCAGGCTAATGCAATATAATCAACTTACTGTAGCATTCAAGGTTATTAACAATCCAGAAAAAATGCCCTCCCTTAAAAACATTATCCATCCCTACAAAAACACTAGGCCACTTTGTTCCACTACAAAACTTTTGGTTCAATCTGTTAAAGCTAGCAACCTATCTGGAGAATCTTTGTTTGCAAATTCAATAGACAAAACCTGGAATTTGCTCCTATCTGACCTTTCTCTGAATCCCTCCCTTAAACAGTTCAAAAAAAATCTAACCCAATATTTTAAAACTCACTGGTTATGTCCTTGCTCTAACCCTGACTAAAGCCTCATCTACTTCCATATCCCTGCACTTTTTATTCACAGCAATGTACCTCTTACACTAAAAGGTTTGAAAAAAGAAACTGTAACATCTTTGCAGATACGCTGTATATAGCTGCACCTATAGCTTTGATAAGAGAAACTGTAACATATTTGTATATATTTCTGAATATAAACTGTATTCTTCATAGGCTTGAAATGTGAGACTGTAACTTGTATGTTAATACAATATGTTTGTGCATATACTGTAACTTGCTTGTCTTTATTTGTTTGTAAGTTTGGGGCTTTTCTCCCCGGGCCTCCACTGAAAATGGATGTGTATCCAGTTGGACTATCCCAGTCAACAAATGCAAAATAAATATATAACACGTGGGGGGTAAACACCTTGGACGGGGAGGGGTGTTTGGTAATCGGAAGCCCATCAGCCCCCAAATGGATACAGTGGGACTGAGGTCTCCATTCATGGGCAGTCACCACTGCACCTTCACGGTCCCAAAGGTGGCTGTGCTGGGGGCTGAGCAGGAGGGGCAGGCTGACACTCTAAATGGACCACACGGCCATCAAGCTGGTGTAGCAGATCTCCCAATTCTTTGCAGAGCTCCCTATGCACCAGACCCCGGACCTGGCTTCCGGTAACAGGATCCTGTCTGCACCTGCACCCAAGGGGGGGGGGTGAGCCCCATCCCTTGAGGTGGTTCCACCCGAAGGTGGTGCAGGACCAGTGGATCCTCCTCTCCTGCCTCACTAAAAAAATACAGGGCATAAATAATATGTCCTATGCAGACCATCTTCTTGCCCTATCCCTGTATTCTGTCGCCTACAGGCTTTTGAGGGGAGAACTATGCCTGACATACAAGGCATTGTCAGACCCCACTCTGATGGACCTCCTGCATATCCACAAAACAAATAGTACTAGAATTACCCGTTCTAAAAATTTAAACCTTGCCTGTGATATAATTAGGACCTGCTGGAGAGATAGGTATGTATCCCAGAGACTACCCCCATCTATGGAACAGGCTCCCCATTCATGTAAAGCAGAGTTCCTCCCTAACCCAATTCAAGTGCAACTTAGACAGCTGGATGGGGAACAGGAAATTCATCCCTGGTTTGGCACCTATGTCTCTAAAGGACACAGGTAACATTGTAAATGGTTAATCTCCCAGGCCCATGCTTACACTTATCATGGGTATCAGAACTTGTCAGAGATTTGGGATGCACGACTAGGCTTAAAAAAGGCCCTTGTTGTCATTAGCTTAGTAAACACCTATGAACCTAATTACTTCATTTTATCATGTCCTCATAAATATGGGTATTGCTGAACCATTTTATTTGTGGGTAGATAGTTTACAGCTATTGCCTTTGTTTTATCTTCATTAATTTTACATCCCAAAAAGACTTAAAACTGTCTCAAAATGTTCTACAACACTGAAATTTCCTTTTCTGTTTTTTTATCAGGTAGAAAATAATATCTGCAAATAAAGCCATTTTTTTCTTGATTATCTTACCAATTCATCCTTGAATTTCTTAGTCCCTTATTTTCTATGCTAATAGTTCTAAATATAATGCAAATAACAAGTGGAAAGAGGACACTCCTGCCTGGTATCTTGCTCAAATGGAACTTATCAGAGAGGGCTCCCCTCAACACACACACACACACACACATACACACACACACACACACACACACACACACACACACACACACACACACACACACACACACACACACACACACACACACACACACACACACTTTAATTTTTGTTTTATCAGGGAATGCAAAAGCTTCCATTGCCATACTCATAAAATCTCAGCTTAATCTGTCAAATGCTTTACCTGCATCAATACTCACCAACAACAATTGTATTTTCTTACATTCTGCTTCCCTCTGGATCATCATTCATTTATTAATGTCAAATATTTCCACTAGTAACCAAAAGCACAAGGCTGTAAACAAAACCAAAAGCAAAGCAGCTCCGGGAACAATAAAGGTTGTCTTCTTTCCTTCACAGCAAAGTGTAGCAGAGTCTGGATGAGCAAAGGCTCATCCAGACTCTGCTACACTTTGCTGTGAAGGAAAGAAGACAACCTTTATTGTTCCCGGAGCTGCTTTGCTTTTGGTAATGTCAAATATTTGCCAATCCTCCACAAAACCTCATTTAGCCATATCTATCAATTTTGGCATTACTTTTGCCATTCTTTTAGCCATTATAGACATAAACACTTTATAATCATGGTTTAGAATTGAAATGGGCCTGTATGAAGTTGGATCTGATGAGTCTCTACCATTTTTATGTGTTACAGACAGCAAAACTTTCTGCCAGCATGTTGGTGCTTCTTCTCTTTTGAAAATACAGTTAAACAAAACCTTCAAGATCTTTATCACTTTCTTCCATCCTATCTTCCACATTTCCCACTCATCCTTTTAACAGCTCACAGTCAAAGCTCAATATGTCCACATATTGGACAGGACACCTATTAGTCCTGCTATGCCTGCATGCAAGCACTAGCAAAAAATAAAATTATTAAACGTCAAATTAAATGCTAGCTCCTCACTACCCAAGCTACATATGGTTCCCAAAGCAAAAATGAGATACACTTTCTTCATTTTGAAACAGAAGAGCTCTGGATGTCACAACTTACAGAGTAGTGCTATTAAGCAGAGAATGACTGTGGGGGTATTAAGGGGGCAAAAAAGTAAATTTTTGAGGGATAATTGACTTGGGAGAGGGTAAATGCTACATGGTATGGGAGGCTCATGGTATGAGTGGAATTAAGAGGACAAACAGAAAAACAGCAGGTTAGAGAGAGAGAGACAGAGTTAAGAATACAGAGAAATTGAGTAGGGAACAGGATAGGGTGATGAGACAAGGTTGTGTGCTGAAAAAGTAAAGGGGGTTGATTAAAGATGATACAGAAGTAAACTCAAGGTAGATATGAATCAAACGAGAAATGAGAAATTAGTAAAGTGGAGTCAGGAGCTAGGAGAAAGACATCTAAGTGAACGGGCAGGATATGATATTGCATAATAAGGAGGAGGTAGCATTTATATGTTCAACATTAGATCCCCATTGCAGCAGCCTAAGCTATTTGGGTCCCATCCCTCAGCAACCAGCCAACTTTTCAAAGCTAAAGGGCACCCTCCACATGCTGTGATGGTCAGGAACTCAAACAAAGCTCCATGCAAAAAGACTTCTAGAGAACCAAACCTTTAGAGCTTTCTGGCCACCAAAGTGAGCTCTTTCATTGGGCTTTGTGGAGCAGTCAGATGGCTGGCAATCCTTCAAGGCTGGGCAGATAAGTCCCCTATTGGGGAAAACCTTCCATAGTATTATTTTTCTGAAAATAACTTGTGTTTTTTCTGTGAAAGTATTATTATTTTTTTTTACTAGGAAGCTTATATGTAGTGGACAGCCATTATTTTCTGTGTGAATGCTTGTATGAGCAAACTGTGCAAAAATATAATTTTGGACATTGTTTCCTATATACTTCTGTAGGTTTATGGGTTAGGGGAATGACATTGTGCTTTTTGGAGAGTAAGATTGATTTTCTTACCTCAGATTCACCTTTCTAATGCTGTAAGGCTTACCGAGTTTGTACTACATGTTTTTAGGGCCTCCTCGGTGAACCTATGGAGCAGTTAATCGTATCCTTGGTTCTTCTTTCCCCTGTCTGCAAGCAGAAAAAAGCTGTGAGGGAGTCTTTGGGTGTCAGGCTAGCTCCAGCTGTGCCTCATCAGCAATGGGTGACTCTGCTGTGGAGGGATTTGGTTCCACCGACAACTCATCTTTCTCCCAGGTCCCTCTGGTGTAGCAGCTGTGGCCACTAAAGACCAGAGAAAAGACATGTCCTTGGCAGTGTAGGCTTTACCTCTATGAGCAAAGGAGAAACACTCTAGTTGGTTTCAAGGAAAAGGGGCAGGTGAAGGTCTAATGTATAGTCAGGAAAGGGAGATAAGGTCCCAGGATAGTATGTTAGGCCCATTGTTGGCTTTGAGTCAGTCTTTTTCCAGGGAGTTCCCTAAGAAAAAAAAATTGTTCTCATCTGTTTCTGCTTCTATGGATAAGGATTTACTGGGATTAGCTAGGGTGTTGATGTCTGGTTTTACTATACCTACTACCTGTTTGGGTAAGAACAGAAAAGAAAAGGAGTTTCCTCAATTTCTGATTCTGATTTTCAGTCAGAAGAACTGGGATTGGAGAGATCCTGCTGGCTTTGAGATTTTCTTCACACTTTAAAGATTCTGATTCTCAGAAAAATGTTGCTACAGATTGTCTTCCAGAAGAATAGTGTTTTTTTTTCTGTGGTATCAGAATGAAATTCATATTGCCCGGCAAATGTATTATGATTTGTTCAGCAGTGTAGCTAGCTCAACTAGCACTCTGTGTCAGCTGATTAACTTCCTGCAGATCAGCAGCCAATCCATACTTCCCCAGCAAAAAAAAAAGTCTTCATATTGGCTTCCTGCAGTAAGCTAGCCAGTCATGCACCACCAAAGCTATGCCTTCCCAGCTCTTAGCAGAAGAGCAATCAATCAATAACTGAATAAGTAAATAAATAAATAAATAAAATGAAAACAAAAAACACAAAAGCACCTTCATACTGCTTTAAGAAGCTGGTAGGCTTGCCCTCCACCCCCTGTTCTTACCAGAAGAGAAAAAAGTCTTCAGTTTACTGTAGGAAGCTAATAAGCTATGCTAATCTACTCAAATAGCTTAGGTTACTGCAACAGGGAGCTATTGCTGAATATAGTGCACTTGTATAAGCAAACGTACCATAACAAAAGATGTTCTTGTGGATCACTTATGCAGCAGATATACCCTCCCTTCAGCCCTCTTTCCTTTTGGTATGTTTTGTATTATCAGAGTGTGGCTGTATATACCTTTGTTCATTTAGTTACTATGGCACTGCATTTCCTAGCAGTTATTTCCCTTTTAGGGCTATTTCCTCCCTTCTTAGGGTAAGCCAGTTCTGAAGGTTTTGGGGCTCTAACTCTCTTTTTATATAGAGCTCTCCTTAAGCTTCTGACAGTTAGAACATGCGGAGGATGCCCTTATGTTTGGAAAAGTTGGCCAGTCGGAAGGGTATGGGAACCAAATAGCTTAGTCTGCTGCAACAGTGATCTATTGGAGCATCTACTGTCATTACAAGTTTATTTATATAAGTGGACTTTCTGTATATTTTTCCAAGGGAGTGTAATAGATGGAATGTAGTGAGGATGGTAGGAAGAATAGATCAGCTGAGTATATATGGAACTGGTGGTGCTTATCTGAATCAGACAGAGATACATTGGAGGGGTGGAAAACAGGAAAGAAATTGAGTGGGACAGCATGTGAGAAAGATGATTCTCAATTGAGTACTATAATATAATGAAAGGAAAGACTAGAGGAAGAGCTGAGGGAATTGGCTTCAGCAGTGCTTGAGGAGGAGGATCTGTGTTCATCATAGGGAGGTGCCCTTCCTTTTTCTTAAATAAGAAAGGTGGCACGATAATCCAAGGAATGATAGGTCTGTTCCTTTCATGACTGCCGATGCAAAAATCTTTATTAAAATTTTGATGAAGAGGCTGCAGAAGGTGCATAATACACTGACAGATAAGTGGCAAGACAGATTTGTTAAAGACATGACATCAGTGGATCACTGGAGGTCCACCGTAGGTTATATGGACTGAGTTGAAAGTCAAGGATTGGTAGGAAGTGGGATTGTTTTGATGACTGTTAAAAATGCTTTCATAATGTGGAAAGAGATTCATGGAGAGAATTTTGAGGGAAATGAATTTTGAGGAAAACAAAGTAATGGAGCTAATGCTATCATCAAAAATTTTAGCTTAAAACTGGTGGTAAATGAAGTGTGATCTAGAGAGTTACTAATGCAGATATGTACCAAGCAGGACTGTCTACTTTCTGTCTTTCTTTGTTGGTTATGGTATTTTTACAAAGAGATGCATGGATCCTCTTTCCAAGTATGATGGTTGTAGGGACAAAGTGAATAACTGCAATCATTTTATGGGATGACTGCCTGATCATATTGAAGAATGTGGTGAGCAGTCTCCATATATCAATTAAGGACTTCATGTGGTTTATAAGTACGGCAGTGATGAGGTTTCACAAGTTAAGAGTCAGTGGTTATAGTTTTTCCAAAGGATGGGGTAAAGTGTGTTCTCCTCCTGGTGAATGTGTGGATCAAAATACTTGGGTATTAAAATATACTATAAAACAGAACAGCTTGTTCATTTCCTGATACCCACCTTATAATACTCAGGGTAAGAGGAATATAAGGAAATTTAGAATAACACCAAAGAGTACAATAGAAAGATTAAGTGAATGATGGACACATGAGAGAAAGCAAATACACTAATGGGTGTACTTGACATTATCTTAATGATGGCATTTCCATACTTTCTGTATAGGGTAAGGCATTAGTGCAAATATCCTATTAAGAAATGATGGAGAGCAGTAGAGGATTTGTGAGAGGTACATTTGGAGATTTAAGACCTGAAAACATTGGTTGTGTTTGTTAGCAGAAAAAAGGGGTGGTACTAGATTTTAAATGATATGTAGTTTCTTAAAGTGTTGGATAAATGATAAAGTACAGATACAGAGAAAAACTGGATTGGAAAGAAGATGAAAGCAGAGGGTGAACCAGCATCATGGTGTAGAGGAATAAAACCCTAAATGAGGTCAAGGTGGCTCAGGTTCAATTAATCACTCTGGCAGCTGAGGTGCTGGCAAAGAGGGATGGGTGAGCCCATCTCAGAGAGGACTCAGGGGAGAGTATTTGTCTAGGGATTCCTTAGGGATCCTTGTCAGGAGGTATATTTCATAGATGGGTATGTATATATGTATTTATGTATGTATATAACTCAGTTCATAAAAATGTTGTTACAATCTAATTAATATTGCTGGAGCTTTTCCACCCAGGTCTGTGTTGAAGAAGGGCTTCTGCCCAGTCAGACTAACCCGGTCAACAAATGTCAAGATAAATAAATAATGTGTGTGTGTGTGTGTGTGTGTGTGTGTGTGTGTGTGTGTGTGTGTGTGTGTGTGTGTGTACACACACACACACACACACACACACACACACACACATACATAAACACACACATAAACATACACACACACACACACACACACACACACACACACACACACACACACACACATATATATATATATATATATATGCTACTTAGCATCCTGCTTTGTCTTAATATGTTGATAATTTAATTCATGCATTGTACTTTTATTTCACCTTTTATCCAGTAATTAAGTTTCTGTCTTTTATTCAATGGTACAGTGATGGCACTGCCATACCTTGGTATTCAGAAACATTGCTTGCATGGCCCCCACTATGACTAACTCGCAGAGTGAAAGGTATCAACTTCAACTTCAACTTTAGTACTGAGCTTATAATTAAGCTTGTTAAAAGAAAAGAAGAAGCAAAGTATACAAGGTTTAAAAAATAATTACAATACTAAATATATAAAATCTATTCAATATGAAATTACTGTAAAAAATGCAGGTCATAAAATTAAAACACCACATAAATATTAATAACATGTCCAAACGCAAACAACAATAAACAGCAAAAAATAGCCCTTATAACAAAAGTGAATCCTGCAAAAGACTTTGACACTCCAACCATTTTTCAACTCCAGATCCAACAGTATTAAAGTTGCAAGTTCCAGCTAATCAAGTTGGAGCCCATGAATAATTGTTCCAAACGAACTTCCAAAAAATAAGTAATCACATGAATGACTCATAATTAGTAAGACAGGAGTCACTAATTCATCATTCACCTAATTCACCTCATTGGAACAAAGTTAGAAAAACAGTATTTCTCAGACTGTAATGTTAAACAAACTTCTGACAAGTCTCCAGTAAACTTCACAAAGAGATGGCATCCACACCCTAACATCAGCATCAAGCCTGGCATCCAAACTAAATGATCTTCGACATGTCTCAATGCTGCCAACAACATTTCTCAAATCATAGTATCAAACAAACTACCAAACCTCAAACAGAGATCACGTACACTCCAAATGATCTTATGCAAATCCCAGTACCACAAAAAAAGTCCCTCACTCTACCCTCATTAAAATGTAATACTTGCAATCAAAGCAATGCTTAGAGTCACACTAAATAAAATAGCCATAATTAAGACCAAGAATCATCCAAAGGCAGACACCTGCCACCATCTTTTATTATTACCGATTTTAACCTTGTAAACTGGGAAGAAATGGATGTACAGTACAGCCAAGCAGGGGAAAGAGCATGCAGGGGAATATACAGAAGGGCACACACAGGGAAGGAAAGAGTACAAGGAGATGCTTAAGGGCATGATGGACAGGTAAGACAAAGCAAAGATAATAGTGGGGAGGACAGGGCATTTTCTGAGGAATAGGTGCCCATTTTTTAAGAAGGGTAGAGATAGAAGGAATTTAGGAAAAGATATTGGCAGGAAAGGAGGTATAGTTATGGTAGCATGGGAAGACAAACAAATACAAAATACAGACAAAGACAAACAGATGAGAGATGACATAAAGGGGAACACAATGAAATGAAACATATAGGCAGAAGGTAGATATTCGGTTATGTGAAAGACTGGGCTACAAACATGGGAGGGAACTGAAATACAAGGAAGCGGAATACCATCATCAGGGATAGGCTGAGCTGACCCCTCCCTTTAACATTTCCAAGGGCAGCACCCAGCCAGAGGTCAGTTCCCTCTCTGACTGCCCACTCTGCTGAGTCCTGCTACTGCCAGCATAGAGGGCAGACCCATATAGCAGTGCAAGTGTAATAGCCACACAAAAGTATGTTCTTCATAAGATCACTGTTGCAGTATTCATTACAAATGGAGCCTTATACATCAGGATACCCACATATCCTGCCAGCCTAGAAAATCAAGCAGCTTCTTCCCTCAATGCTTGTCTGCACTAAGCACAAGCAGGCATACCACTATATGAGGGACATACAGGCCTGCCAAAGCTCAGAAATTTCTTGCCACTTGTCCATGTATGCAGATGTTTAGCAGTATCATGTTTAGTCACCCATATAGGTCAGCTGCAGCACAACATTTTCAGGCATTGGGTAGCTTTCCACATTTTATATAGCTTTTTCTATGAAAAGTTGATTATATCTGCCAGGAGAAAAGCTAAGTTTTATCCTGGGTGTCAAATACCATATAAAGACTCCCAACCAATTTGCCTTTTTTTACTTAGCGTCTGAACATGATATTACACCTTTTAGCATCTGTCTGGTGTTCACCCCTATGATTATCAGAAGTATGTTTAATTCCCTTTGGACTTGTTTGGAAAACAAACATCTTTAGGCCTTGACAGTTGCACCCACAACATTAACTCCTCTTCTGTGTGCTTCTCCCAAGGTTAAGAATATAACTTTGAGAGAGATGATAGATGACCAGATGGCTTCTTCTTTCTCTCAGTCTGAGATTGATAACTCCACCGAGTCACCTTTGCAGCCCCCAGACTGCCTATCCTGTTCCCTTGGCACCTCTAGTGTGTCCCCTCTGGAGTCAATTATGGTTCAGGATACTTGTGAATCTGAAAAGACTGAACATTTGATTGAGACAGCTGAGAAGGGAGAAGCCAGACTGATTTTATCTGATGGTGAGAGAGGTATCCATTAGCTCTCAGTCAGGGAGGATGTCCACTGCTCATTTATATAGGTCATGTATATGACTTCTACTACAAAGTTTATGCAGCTGGGCATTCCTAGGAAGCATTGTCAGTAAACTTAACAGCTTTTCTCCCCTTCTACCACTTCTAGTCAGAAAACCAATGAGGAGGACTGGTTCAATTTTGCTCAAGATAGTTTTAAAAGTAATTCAGTCCTTTTTGTCTTCTCTGCCAACTGCCTCCACTTCCATTCCTTTAAAGAGGAAAAGTTTCCCCTCCTTCTGAAGAAGGAGCCTAACCATGAAAGTATAGATCATGCCTCTCAAATTCCTTTACCCACAGGATCTGAATCTGAGGCAGATGAACCTTTATCCCGATTCCTATAATAAGAGAATTTTCTTTGGGGATACTGTTGTTAAAATGACAGACTTTTCAGTGGGAAAGCAAGGAGGTTTTGCACTCTCAAAAATACTATGCATTTTTGAATATAAATATCCTGATGCCCGTTGCTGTCCCTCCAGTTCTGGGGGCTCTGGAAGATACCTTTCCTGCTGCATTGTTGTCTGCAGATTCCCAACATCCATATCTTAAGAAACCAGACTAGTTTTATAGATTTCAACGTTATCATTAACTGCCTTTATAAAAATCCCACTGCTGACCTTATTCTAATTTCTCTGGTTCCTTACAAAGGTACTAGAACCTTTCCCTCCTTTAATCCAATTAGCATTGATAAGGACATTAGAACTCAATAGGTATAACTAAAAGGTGAATACTTCTGCCAGCCACCCTAGCTTTTACAGCTATTTATTGCTAAGCCCACCCGACTAATTTCCTTTTATCCTGCTGAGTAATATGGAATAAACTTTAGCAAATCTTCCTACTTCTGTTGCGAATTTCATTCACATGGATATGCTTCATCCATCCCAGAGATCCATCTCTCAAAGAAAAATCTTCTGACTATCCTTACAAGACATTTTCTCGCACTCTTCCTTACCCTGGCCGTCCTTACACAATTGCAGGGAATTTTGCCTTCATGCATGTCAAAACATTACCACAGGCTACTAGGAACTACAGATTATAGAACATGGATAAAAACTCCAGTAGGTGTTAATCCCAACCCTATAAGAAAGTTCTTGGACCCCAAAGACCAGGTCTAGGGCTTGCACTGCTGCTTGCATACCTGTGCATTGATGGACAGCGTGTGTAAAGAGTAAGGTGGGTGACATAAAAAGGCATCCAGGTTGTGACGCCCGTGCCCTGGCCAGCAATCAAGGAGCCTCAATCCTCACCACTAACACCAGAGAGGGTGTCTCATATATGAGGAATGGATAACAAATACACACAGTAAAGTGCAATTTCCCTTAAGAGCACACAGAGATCACAGTCAGTATAGGGCTGGTCACTCCCTTGCTCCCCAGGTCCCCAATAGGATTCCCCACTGGCACAGCTATAGGGTCCAGATCTCAGCCTAGTTTGGCAAGCTAAAATCTCCAGCACCCTCTCTGCCCAACTAGTGCTTCGTGTTCCTGCCCAAGTACCTGACACACACACACACGCACACACATACTTTGAGATAAGATGTTATGCAACCACACAGACCCTTCTGGGGAAGTCTGGCACAGGTTCTCCAGCTGTGCCCCTTTTACCCAGACTATATGGTAGTACTGGCTGTCACCACTCAGCTAATATTATCAGCTACCCAAAGGCCCTTAAAAGGGTGTCCAATTATTACTGTGCAATATTATTATCCAATTGGAAAGTGTGACTAATCAGTCAAGGCTTATTAGAGTGGCTTTGTACAATAAACTCTATAAATATGCAATGTACTTTAGAGCTTAGCTTATCTCTGCACAAACCAGGCACAGTTAAAAGGTTTTAAAATATTTAATAATAAATAATTAAAACCACAAGACAATACTTTCTACTACACAGTCAGTGCTAGTCAAAAGTTCAGAGATCGCACAGAAATACTTAAAATAAATCAGTAGTACAGTTCTGACATCACAGAAAACACTTAGTCTAATCTTTCTAATTTTCTAGCTATTGCTAAAAGAAAACACACTTCTAAAATAACTTACTTACATAGAGCATAAGGCAGTGCTGAGTTGGATATTCAAGACAAAAATGCTTAATAATCTCTGGTTCTCACTGTTTAAATTGAAACTGCAGTTCTGCTAAAACATTACATCATTTCACACATTCCTGGTGTTCCCAGGATGACAGAAACTACATTTACATTCTTTTACACTTAGAGCAATAAAGGACATTCCATATGTAAATTCTGGTCATTAACTTTAGCCTTAAAACAATAGGCAGGAAGCCTTCATCTAGCCCGGACAGAGCCGAATTGTAAACATCAAAGGCAGCCATGAAATCATTTTAATTTCAAAGGACCAACAAGAAATGCTTGACTCAGCAGATGGCAATGTTGCCACATTGTTTTAAGTTCAACATTTCACAGCACATTCTTTCATTTAAAAAAACAAGCTTGTAGTTCAACATTCATATTTACAAAGGATAAAATTATCTATAAAATTCTATCTGGCTAGGCTGGCAGCCTTTGCCCATCTCTGCCAGTCTTCACACAGGTACAATAGCAGAACATGTAGAATTGCAATACAAAGGGGGAAGACCACATCTCACTTTCAGCCCTCCACATGTTGATATAGGTCATACATGTGATGTTGTGGGCCCATGGCACACAGAGAACAAATGTCACGCTGTAGATATCAGGTCTGGCTGTATGGCATGTTTCACCACTACATGCTCTTCTCTAGTCAGTATTAGAAGCACAGGTACATTTGAATACTACCTGAAACCATGCAACAGGCACTTTTACAAGTGACCTATGCCTCCTTATACGTCAGGTGTTACACAGTTCATGATAATTGTGGACTTTGTGGTGGGATACTCTGATGTTGTGATATGACAGGCCAAAACTTAACATGTGTATATCCTCATATTTACAGAGCAGAATATTTTAGAAGCAGAGGAAGTGGATGGAGAAGTTCTCCCAGGCAGAGAATGACATTATGTTGCTGTCCCTCTTTGAAAATCCTTCATATATATAATAATAACAAGGCTTTCATGTTGTACAAGTCAGTGCTCTTGGTGGCTATAACTGTATATGAGAGCAAGTATGATTCAGGGCCACCAACATGATATATCATGCCTGCATCAAGGCAATCTAGATTGTAGAAATGTGGGGGAGGGGGTTGCCCACACAATTTTCCCTAACTGACATGGGGTTTCTATCATCTCTGTCTGAAGACAACTTCCTCATACTCATTGGAGGGTATGGTATTGGTGCAGAACTTCACAGAGCACTGCATGTACTAGTGTGCAATGCTTCAAGTGGATATGAATTTACATATATCTGTAATTTAATGCAACCTGACAAAGTCAAAATATACCCACACCGGGTATGGTAATCTTTTTCTTACAAGCACACCAGGACTTCAGCTAAAGCATCAGTCTGCACAAGGTATATGGCCAATACTTTTTACATGGCATTCCATTTTATAGCTTTAGCCTCACTGGGATCTGGAAGTGACAGAAAATAGCACATGCACACTTGGGATACTGTCTGACAGTTTTTACAGGTGCTTTACTATCAGACTCCCCTACCATGGATGTTGGCATGCCTGATGCTAAGGAACCATCTGAGCTTAATGATGATGGTTACTGCAGTCTGGTACACACTGTGATCATGGTGGCACTATCAGGCATGAGTAATGTGGTGGACATATCACTGCCTCCTTCCACAGACACTGCACAAGAACCTGTGTCATCCACCCCTAAGTGTCAGGATGACACAAACAGAGAGGTGTTGATCAACACATTGTCTCAGGGTGCACCTTCTTCCCCCTGTAGCCCAGACATCAGGGGATGCTGGCAGCTCTCTTAATATTTGGGAGAGAAGTAGGCCTGGCATACTGGTGGCCATAAATGCCTTGGCTCCTGCTGCACAGATGAGCTGCATCTTTTCATGGCCACCACCACCAGAGAATGTGCATGGTTATCTTATAGGTGCAGGCTGATGTCAGTGCAGTCATTGTAGAGCAGCTGGTATGGTACAAGGTCTGAAGGATGACATCAGAGAGGGCTTTGCCCATTTATGCAGCATTCTAAAAGTACCAGAGAAACTTTGCATCCTGAAGGTCTTAGTGTATGGCCACACACATGGGCATTACTACTCTCATGGCCAATACTTTTCCACTCCTGAAAGGGAAGCCCACCATGGTATGGTCATTTCAGTCCCATACCACCATCTCCTCTCTGTCTACAGTCAGTTTTGAGGGTGCTGTAGAACAAATGTGGGAGGGATGCATTTGTTGAACCCACCTGCAATATATCCCTCTGTTTCTGCAAAACTCCATTTTCTATTCTAACTGTGGATGATGCAAGTGACATTTCACACAGATGCTACACCATGGATGAAGGCAGTCAAAATCAGCAGACACACCTCCTGAGGGTAACCTGGAAATGTCCCAGAGACTAAAGCACAGTACAGCATTTTATGCAGGAGATGTATCCACACATACTTCATTACACCCATCACCACCAACCATCTCTGATCAAGTACATAACATCAGAGATACCACAACTTCCATGACTAGTATTCCTACCTCAGCACAATAACCAACTTATCACACACACACAATCATGCATATGCACACACACACACACACACACACACACACACACACACACACACACACACACACACACACACACACACACACACACACACAGACACACACATATAATCATGCAATTATGCATACATATGCATACACACCCACATCAATAGCTTCCTCCACAATGCCTCCTGCAGAGATCTGTCACTGTGGCACCCCCCACCATTTCATATGATGACAACTGTATCCTGCCTTCATAGGTTCATAGTTATATACTAGGCTAATGAGCACCAGGGCCTGTATAAGCCTAGATGTGCAATCTAACTCATCTGTGTCCCTATGTATCATGGACGTTTATTAGGAGGGGTAAGTTAGTTAGGAAGTTTCTCAAGGTTATTTGGGGGGTTATATTAGTTTGGGCATTACTGTCTGCCTCTGTCTATCAGAGACATGGGGGTCAGACCCAGGGTGAATCTGTACTCTCTTGCTAGGGTAGCCTGTGTCTGATGCTAAGTGTAGCCAGTCCATGCATGATAAAACATTGCCTGGTATAACAACGGCATGCGTCAATATTAATCTTTATTTTATCTAATCTGACCCATAACTGGAAGTAATGCCTCTTAACCATTGTTACTGCATGCAGTGCCTGGCTCTGTCTTGCCTGGTCACCCCCTAATGATGGGTCCTCCACATCCTTCTCACCAGGCAACTCTTCTGTTACTGAGTCCAGCACACCTTTGTTTTCTCTGATAGCAATCCCCTGCTGCATTTGTTAACAAACCGGCATGTTGTGTAATATTCCATGCAGCAAATATTTTGCTTCATGCTTCTGAATTGCACTGCAGGGCACCAGTGAAAACATCTAAACAGTAGAAGGAGGCCTTCATCAATCCAAACACGTTAGATGATATTTCATGTCTGTGACTGTGTGGTATTGTATGTGTTCTGCCATGGTCTGTGGGTTTCTTATTGGTATCATTAGACAAGACTCCAGACAAAGTATTGCCAATAAGACGTTCCTGGAGGAAATCACCCTACACAAATCATTGACATAAATCTTGCATATGCCAGATGTGAAAACTGTGGACACTACCTGACCTATGGGGTGACACATTACATAGAATGCTCTGTGCATTTCAAGCTATCTGGCATTTGACCAAGTAGAATCCCTAACAAGTTATATACAAATGTCCCTATGCCCCAAGTGGGAACTTGATGACAATGTAGGTGCAATTAATCACTCCCAGTACCTCAGGACAATGAGCTATGTCATTCAATGTCCAGTGGTGTTGCTTCTCTCCTCTGGTGTGTGTAGGAGCTACATGCATTCCTCTACATGCTGTAGTCTTGCATCAAGAAACTGATGTAGAATTATGAGGCAGTTGCCTGGCATACACATGCCAGTCCCTGCTTGGTAAATGGAAGGCCCTGATAGCCAGTATTCTCAATGCTACCCATACCTTGATGTCCACAGGAATGAGTATTCCACACATCTCATGAGCCTGCTTGTGAAGTTGACACATTTGCACCAACTTCTGCATGATGTCTCTGTCCACACTGTAGCAGTCCACTGTTTCTGTGTCATGGAGGGAATGAAATGTTAGGCATGGTAGAATCTTTCTGCAATGACGCAGCTGATAATGTGTATCTCTATAGCTACTTGTCATCAGGACAGTCCTATAAATATATATCTGTGCTAAGCAGGCTGCTTCCCCAACATGATTTTGCAGTCTCTATCTCTCTTCACTAGGATTGTATAGAATGCAGCTACACTGGCGAACATGGCTTGTTTTGCAGTTTTTGTTTTAGTATTTTTTCACATTTCTGAATTGTTCTGCCAAACTGTTTACCCCATTTGCATTCACCATCACCCTAATTATAATTTCCACTGCATTATATACCCATTTGTGTACTACGCTGGCCACTATATTTTGTGACTAACCATGAACATGGTAAGTAGATTTCTGAATTGCCCCAACATAGCTCATCAGTATTTGTCATGCCATTTCATATTTCTGATTGTGCTAATTCTTTCTGAATCTTGCACATAGTGTGTAGCCCAGTTGCATTCTGCTTTATATGTATTATCTTTTGAGCTCTTGCTAACAGTTTGCTTTTGTCAGTATGCATTTTGTTACTTGATGTTTTTGCATATTAAGATGCAAAGTACACATTTTACCATGGAATTGCAATTATGCTGTGCCGTTTTACTTCTTTATCAATCCCATGTAGCCACATATCTAAATAAGGAATTCTGATAAATGGATTTTACAGACTAAAGTAAAAGCTAAATTGCTCTTAATTTAAATTAACAGGAAAAAAGCAACAGTATAGGACCTATCAAATAACTAAGAGGTACTACTGGACTCTGAACTGTAGCAGTGGGATTGGACTTGGTTAGTATAATGGTATGGGTTAAGGTGGATTAAACCAAAAAAAAAATCAGTGTGCCATTCCTGCAACCTTTAGGTTATTTAATAATGATGGACAAACCTGCAGTTGTCACATTTTCTTCTTTTCCTTGATGGGAATCTAAAGAAGAAAGCAAGAAAAAATATAAGATAATACTGAAAATCACAACAATGTATTAACATAGGTAAGATAAATGAAATTAGTTAAACTTCATCCTTAAATAGAGCACTTTATTTCACATTTATCTATATCATACATGTCAGGAGCACAAATGCGTGATTGTTAAAAAGTAAACTGATTTTCATAAGCTTAAACTCCAGGAATTATACCCATGGCTGTACATTGTAATTTTCTTATATGGTAGTGATTCCATTGTGATTTTTTAGTAGCTAGACATACAGATAGAGAGACAGATCATTAGTCCCAGTGGTGCAACAGATATCCCACTCACTTTTAGTACAGAAAACTGTGGATTCTGTTTTCACATGTACAATAGATCAATTGCTGAGACTACAGAACAGCACAAGGGGGTTCTGCATTCCTGAGTTTGTTGTCCTTTGGATAAGATGTTAAACTGAGGTCCCATCTCTTTGAGTTGGTGGTAGTAGAGGTGAATGTAAAAGATTCTATGGCACCTATCGAAAAGAGTAGGGAAAAGCTCCCATTTTTCCCCTAGTAGTATAAATACCACTTTGGGTCTAACTTGAAAAGAGACCACTAGCCTAGTGGGGCTAACCCAGTTAACAAAGAATAAATAAACACATTTCCTTTATTAAAACAAACTTGACAGTTTGCAAGTAAATCTAAAACTATAAAAAGAAATGCAAGCTGAGGAGAATATGTTCTGAGGCTTGAAATGACATACTGGGTTAACATCCATAAATTCACCATTGGTATGGCTGACCTATTGCTCCTTGAACAAAGAGGTAAGCTCTAAGGGTGGAAACTAGCAATGTATAAATGGCCACTGGTCCCAGGTGACTTGTATTTTCAGTGATTCTGTGGTTTTGTGATTCTATGTCTCTTCATATGGATTTAGTCTATATTCTACAGTTCTCTATTATTTTTCCAGAGAATGTAATGTCAGCATCTTTCATTAATGATAATTTTGTATACAGAACAATATACATGAATGAATAAAAAACATTGTTTCCACATATGCATTTTGAAGCATCATGTAAACCTTAATATAACTTTTTGCCTTATTTATTTATCTCTCACACCCACATAAGATCGCTGACTATCAGATGGTTCCCCTACAAATGAACTCTATCTAAATCCAGTTATCACACACACACACACACACACACACACACACACACACACACACACACACACACACACACACACACACACATGTTTGGAGTCAGAAGAATGTAGAAACTATCCATTGTTATATCTTGGGACTGAAGGAACTTCCCTTTAAGCCTGCTAATTTCCTCTTTACTTATCAAATGCACAAGGGTGAAATCTGATAACATTGTCAGATCAAAGCTTAATTATGAGTCCTGCTGAAAATTCACCAAGACTGTAGGAAAAAAAAAACTTTTTTATAGCATTCAGCCTCCATATGCCACCCACACTCTAAGAAAGGTGAGCCTGTGATTTGCCACTCATTTGCCCCTCCAGAAATGTCCTTTCAAACCTAGGTTATCACTAGACATCTACTAGACAGCATCAGTGCACGGGAATGTCTCACACTATCAGCAGCACACTCACTTTGTAAACCTTTATAAAAGAGACAATTGTATCTTTTTCCAGAAAGAAACACAGACTGATTTCAGTAAGTTGGTATTTTTTCCACTTCTTACAAAGCCTAGTGTATGGTATGAAATATGGTCATCGTGTTCCATCTTCCAAGGAAGATATTTGTTTTGTATTAGAAAGCCTAGCCTTTTTTCCTGAAGAAAATTCCAACAGGAGAGACTTGCTTTGTAATATAGAACAAAAGGTGTTAAGTTATGGCATGACTGAAAAATATGGAGTTGGGAAATATAGTTCTATGCTTGAAGCTTAAAATAAACCAAGAGGTTTACATATTTTATAGCTTAGCTTAAAAGATAGGACCATATGAATTTTAAACTTGTGACAACTAGCACTCTTTCAGCATAGAAAGGATATAGTAAATCACATTACTACATAGCATCAAATGAAACTTTCAGTATTTAGTAAATGAATATACTTAAGATTTTTATATATCATGAGAAAATGAATCATAGAAACAGCAATGATTGCTCTGCTCTATACTGACAAGTAGATAAGAGGTATTACTCAGCAGTGGCGTCACAGCTGCAGCAGTGCTGCTTCATACTTATTTATTGCTTGTTGATTATGTGGGTGATCTGAATCATGCTGACCATTTCAAACCATAACCTGTGTAAACATAAAAAAATTACCATAATCAATAAGCAGATGTCTTGACTGTGAGTATGCGGTTTAAAAACATTCATAATCACTAAAATAATCTCTGCAATCCTACTGATAGTATATTTGTTTACAAGTTATATAATGACCTTAAAATTATATAGGTCAGTATTTGTAGCGAACATTATAAAGCAATTACAGAAGTTGTTATCTATAGCAATTGGGTATTACAGATCACAGTTACAGGGATGATACAACAGATTAGAATTTTATAGTGATAAATGACAAGCAAATCTATAGATAGTTATATTATTCACAGCATTTTTAATTGCTCTTTCTTAGTATGGAATAAATTAGAATCTAGCATAACTGATATGATAGTACTTATAGGTAACACTTTTGCATTCTACATTATGTGAAATATGGATTCACTGGTTTGTTATAGACTATCCCCTGGATTTAATAGCGTTATTCCTACATGGAGTGAATGGTGTCTGCGCCCACAACCCCCTCTTGGCAGGGTGCCTTGCATATTAATGAAGGTGCATTACTGAGACAGAGCTGTGTACACAGATACTGAATCAGTGCAGGGGGCATTATTGTTGCAGTAGTGCTTGCAGATCTGTAACATGCCCCCTGCACTGTCAAAGTGCCATACGGCACTTTACAAAAGAAAACAGTGTCCATGGAGACTGAAATAATGAATGGGAAGTGAAGTTAATGCAGGGGGTGTGTGACAGGCCATTCAGCTTTTACGTGGGAAAGCAGTTTTATATTATTTTTTATTTTATTTAATAACGTAGTAATTAATATTTGTTAACTCATTACAGCTGAGTGCACTTCCAGGCATTTCTGTAGTTACCTCCTACTGCACCTCTAGGTATCAAATATTGCTTGTTCATGTTTGCATTAATAATTCCAAAACCATGCTATATACAAGGTATCATAACATTTTATCTTGAAGATTACATGATGGCAAACGCAACTGTATTCATATTTGACTTCTGTCAATGAGTATTTGTTAGAACTGCAAGATGATAATTTCATTTTTAAATGCTCAAGCCACACCCACAGGGAGTTAAAGGTACACACTCAACAGAGCTGTACTGGAGGGAATGAATTAACCAGGGCAGTGTAGCTGGTCCAAATTCCGAGTGTCAGTGGAGATATGAGGTGAAAATCCCAGTTTAAACACAAGGGTCTATACAGTATAGTCACACCCCCCCCAAGGTAATGCAATGAAAGCACATGAGGGAGGTTATGTAAATTATACAATGACTGGTCATTGATATTCCAAAACAAGCATGCTGATTGGTCAGCCCAATCAGCGTGCCCATTGTAAAACCTGACATATAGCAATGTAAAAGGTCCAGTTGCCTCAACTTTTTTCCATTGCTATATACTGTAATTTATTTATGTTAACAAAAATAATTAAAAAAAAAAAAATGTAATCCAGACTCCGGACATAGCAGAAAGACAGGACGGAGAAAATACTAAGAAAATCAGGTACGTTACTCAAAACTAAAGACACGTGCCTGATTTTCCTTTCCTCCATTCTGTCTCTCTCCTACCCCTAAACTGTTTGAAACTTTATATATATATATATATATATATATATATATATATATATATATATATATAAAGAAGAAAATAAAAACCGAGCAACAGAGACCTTCTTTTCTCTCTTGCTTCCTTTGCAAAGCATTGATGTACTGGGTATGCGTGGGAACAGAAGTCCCATACACATGTGCAGTAGATCAGAAAAAGACCCAGGATACCAGAAAAATGTGGATGGACAGCATGGCATCATTATACAAAGACATTTAAGAAAAGTAAATATTTTCCTTAAATAATGTCGTATAATAGCAATAACCAACCCCGTGGTTGTGGTATATTAAGATTTACCCACGGTTGGCTTTATTTAATCACTTGGGCATTGCCCTCATGATTAAACCACACTAATTATGGGTAAATCTTTATATACCACTCCAACATCATCAATTATTGCATAAGTAAAATATATACACTTAATAATAATGTATCAGTAATGAGTAATTAATATTCAATTCTGACTTCTTTTTAAATGAAAATATTTGTTTGCCCTTAGTTCAGTTTTGCTAAGCACTGCTAAGCCAAGCTAAGCAATGCTTAAAAAGGACCTGTCTGAGCATTATTTAGCAGTGCTCAGCTCTGTTTAGCTGGTTTGAGCATTGCAAAGAATTCCCATTTTATGCAGTATTCATCTCAGCTAAGCGGATTTGCACACTGCTAAGCACTGCTCAGCATTTGCCACCTTAAGCACTGCTCAATTCAGCTTAGTGGGTTTGTGCACTGGTCAGCTTTGCTCGGCATTTTTAAAAATGGTCAAGTGATGGGAAAGGGTGAGAATATGGCCTTATCTAAACCGCACAGGTGGAAATACTGGCAGAAAAGTGATAAGGTTAAAACTACCAACATAACAATTGCAACAAAACACAAATTAAAGGTCATGTTGCTAAATGCTAGGAGTCTAAACATGAAACTGCACTCCTTGCAAGCATTCTTAACCCTGGAAAATGGTGACATCTGCGCAGTCACAGAATCCTGGTTCAAAGCTGCAGAGAGCACCACAGCCATACCTGTTTACTAATCCTATCATACATTCAGAACCGAAACTGTGGGTAGTAAAGCCAAATGAGGAGGAGTTTCAATATATATTAAATACATATACACCTTCAGGCTGGTCAAACTGTATGGCACACAGGAGACCCTCCAGGTGCAGTTAACCATTGACAAGACCCCTATATAAATCATAGCTAGCTACCAGCCCCCAAATCTGAATCAAGATATCCAAACTGCCTATTTAAGACCTCTTTGAATCTATTAAGATTCAAGACTTTATCCTGATCTTGGTTGGCTTTAACTACCCAAACATAGACTGGAAAAAACTACTCATTCCAGAACACAAATGCCCTGAGATTCCTCGATTTTGTCAATGCAAATGCTTTGGAACAGCTAGTTGATACCCCACACAAGAGGTAATAATATCTTGGAGTTGGTATTAACCAACTTGAGTAAGCTCTGCAGCATCCCTGCAGTATCATCCTTCCTTGTAAGATCAGACCATAAAGCAGTCATGTTCAAGGTCACCATCTCCTGTGACCCCTCCCCCAGCTAGGGTCAAACAAAAAAACTTTTCCAAAGCTGATTACAGCATCCTGAGGGATGGTATAAACAGCTTTACAGCTCCCTCCCCCTCTTCAGGAACTGGCACCAGTATCCAAAACTATACCAAATTACTATACAAACATTTATATAGATGCATGGAATAAGGAATAACTGACAGGACTAAATCATTCTCCGCAAGGAAGAGTAAACCTGTCTGGTGGGCATCTGCAGTAAATAAACTCTATAACAAAAGAAAAAAAATTGCCATGCAGGACAAAAAAGGAGCAGGTGCCCAGGTGGAAGCAATCTCTCCTTAGCCTAAACAAGCAAATAAGAGCACTAGTGAAATCCTCCAAAGCAAACTTCTAGTCCAGATTGGCCATATCTACTAGAGACAATCATAAGGCCTTCTTCACATATGTCCTTAATCTCAAAGGTAGCACCCAGATCTGTTCAGAACTGGTGATCAAAAACACCACATATACAAATGTCATAGATATAGCAAACTTTCTGGCTGACAGATTCAGCACAAACTTCACCCCTCTGTCCCTCCTGTCAGTAAATCAGGACATACCCAGTACCTGCCTCCTTTCTCTTATATCTAGAGATCAGGACATCACTGTTCTCTCAAAGGCAAAAAATACAGCCCCCATGAGACCCGATAACATCCCAGGCTGCATCCTATATGAACTCAGGCATAAACTTGAAGCACCATTAGGCACCCAATTCAACCAAAACCTGAGTACCAGCTTTTTCCCAGCTGAGTGGAGGACAGCCACTGTCATCCCTTTACACAAAGGTGGAACATCCACTGATCTGAGAAATTATAGACCCATCAGCCTAACTAGCCTGATCTGCAAGGCCATGGAACGGATTATCATGGACCTCATTAACAAGGGCATTGGCAACCTCAAAACACTCAATCCCACACAGTTTGGCTTCATCAAGGGGAGGTCATGTTTGTTAAATTTGGTCAACTCTTTTAAGGCAGTCAGCAAAGACATGGGTGAGGGGAAGACAGTGCACATTGGCTATCTTGACCTGGCCAAAGCCTTCGACACTATTCCCCACTCGGGCATAATAGATAAACTCTGTCAACTAGGCATCAATCCATATGTTACCAGATGGGTAGCTAACTGGCTCATTGATAGAACCCACCTAGGCAAAATAGGGGAAGCCACCTCAAGCAGGAGACCTGTATTGAGTGGTGTACCCCAGGGTTCAGTCTTGGGTCCTCTGTTATTTGGGATATACTTTGGTGCAGGCCAAAACCAATAGGCTATGGCTGACCAAGTTTGGAGATGACTGCAAACTAGGAGCTGTCATCAATTCCGCTAGTGCTGTCAACATCCTCCAAGTGGGTTTCACCCAAACAAATGACTGGTGCCAGAAACATGGACTCAAGCTGAATACAAAAAAAAATGCATCATCATTATCCCTTTTGGGGAGAGTGATGTCCCCACAAATTTATCACATTAATAACAATGTCCTAAGCATACAGTCAGTTGTGAGAGATTTGGGCACCCAAATTGATAGCAACCTGACATTTGACCACCATTTTAATTCCATTGTACGGAAAGCTTTCTACATGGCCTACCTCATAAGTAAGGGTATCTCATCCAGGGGCAAGGAGGTCATAACATCCTTGTATTCTTCTCTTATAAGTCTCATTATTGACTATAATGCCCCATTCTGCATGTACCTCGCAAAGCACATGCAGCAGCTGGAAAGACCACAGAGGTTGCTCATCAGGAGAATCCAGGGCTTCAAAAATCTACCATACACTGATAGGCTAAAAGCCCTATCCCTCTACTCTGTTTCATACAGTCACCTCAGTGGTGACCTCTGTCTGGCATACAAGGTGATCTCAGACCCCACCTTGATGAGACTGCTGCATATCCGCAAGTCAAGCTATACTCGAGTAACCCACACACTTGGCCTCAGTCTGGTCTGTGACATCAATAGAACTTGTTGGCGGGACAGATTTTTGTCCCAGAGACTCCCCCATCTATGGAATAGACTCCCTCTCCATGTCAAGCAGAGTAGCTCTTTACCCTTTTGTAAGCGTAACCTGGATAACTGGATGGGAAATAGAAAATACTTCCCTGGGATTCCACCTGTGTCCCTGATGGACAGGGGCATCAAGTGCTGATTTGTCTAAACATGGGCTAGACTTTTGCCTAGGCTTATAAGGGCCTCAGGGCCAATAGCATAGTAAGTTCCTATGATCCTATGATCCTATGAACCTGTTAGAGTTTGATCCCTGTAGGAAGTATGGCAGTTGCAGGAGAGTGAGCAAGCTTTCAGGTGCAGTGCTGGGACATCCTTGAGTCCAGGGTCATGGCTGGTCTCCTTGTGAAGAAGCATGATGACAGACTGCTGTAGGGTCAATACCAAGGCTCAGACTACAAGTCTGAGGCCTGCAACCATTTGACATGTGAGCTCACCAGTGCCACTGGCATCCCCTGAACTGGTGAGCAGGTCCGTTATCATTATGATGACCTGAGACAAAGGAGGGGAGTGCTCTTGGCCCAATGGACCAAGATGCTTGGGCCTAGAATGCCCCAGAAGTTTGTAAGTATAGCTACTGGTGATATACCAAATTATAGTATGAATATCTGATAGACAGGTATGTATAATGGTGTGGCTTCTCCCCACAGCTGCAGAGGAGAGGGCTCATAACATGGAGGTACATGCAGGATGACTAGTACAAGACTGTAATAGGTGGAGATTGCAAATATAAAATGTGCAAATGTGTATGGGTCCGGTATGCAACCCAGCAGCCTGCTATGGTCTGTATAGATCACACATAATCACATCCACTAGGGATTAAATGTGTACACCTGCATGCAAAGTATTAATACACAGTTCACTAACTATCACACATGACACTGTGACACTCCACTATATTACAAGGTCAGAATGTGTGACCAAGTGAGTTGTAGGCAGAAATCAGTGAAGCAGCAGACAACAGTGCTCCTGTAGCTCAGTGTGATGAGAAATGCATATATATTTTGTTATATTTTGCCAAACAGACCAAGGTTTGGATCCAGGGACTGGCATGAAGATGTGTTGATAGTGACACACAAGTAATCCTGAGTATTTGAGAAACTGTCAGGTAGTGTTAACATATATTTTCTCCACAGGGCTCACAGGTAAAGAAATGATTGTATTAGCTGTATGAAGGGTATACTAATAAATTGTGTACAAATTTTCCAGTACCCAGCCCCATGCCTATAAATAACAGCAGGAGAGCTATATACACTATGCACACTTCCAGATACGTCTCCCAAATGTCAAGCTGTCATGGCTAATAATCACTGTTGCCAATAACCTTGCACACAGATATAAATCCAGTAGAACTATGCCATTAGCACACTCACACAACATTAGTGTAGGATACATCTTGTTAGTCATATATGTAACCTTGACATGGCCCAGAAATTGTAGTTTATTGGCCGTTTGGGCAGTTTTTTCCATCTCTCTCAACTTTCTGGTTTTAAAGCCCATGTTTGTGCTTGATCCTCATCTTTTCCATAACTAGTCTAGTTCAGGTACAGATTTGCTGTATCCAGGACTGTTTGTAAACTTCTGAGCCCCCCCAAGCCTTTGTGTTAGAGTGCAGCCTTTTAGCTTATCAGTGGGAGTAGTAAGTACTAGGTAGCCTGTCTACCACAAGAGGAGTGGTTCTTGGCCCAGGAATTGTAGTTTATTGATCATTCGGGAAGTTGTCCATCTCTTTGAACTTTCGGGTTTAAAAGACCGCATCTGTACTTGTTTCCCATCTTTGCTGTAACTAACCTACTGGAAAGCACTAGAAAGTCTTAAACTGATACAAGCCTTCTAGCCTAAAAGAGAGACTTTGGAGTGATTGAGTATAAGTTTATTGTATTTTCTTGCTGTACTTAACTGTTTTCCACCTAAATGCTGATTTTCCAGCACTTATTGTGATTTAAAAGCTTGTTGTACATATTGTACATATTTGACTGCCTGCACTTTTAGCCTTTTCTGATCGCTTGTAGTCATTTAATGCTGTTTTAAGTGTACTTTTTACTGTTTTTGCCTTATCTTTTCAAAAAAACAAAGCTAAGTATAGCCCAGTTTTCAGGCTAGTGCTGAATTCAGAGCTGTGTTACAAGTTTCTGAGTTGCCCATACCTTACTTGGATAGAGGGAAGTTTCTCTGTTCACCTGTGAGAGAGGGGAACTTTGAGCAGCCATCTGTCCCTGGAAGAGTGGATCCAGCCCAGAAGTTAGTAGTTTAAAAACCACGTTTGCACGGTTTTGTGCGCCAGGCAGCACCGGTTAGCTAGGGTTAAATTATTCCCGGCTCCACTAGTCTCGTCTTCAGTTTTTCACTTGAAACTAGTCTAACTCTCAACCTAAGCACTCAAAAAGCATCCTACAGTCCAGCACTTGCTCAGACCTAATATCAAGCACTAATATACCCTGACACTTGACTGCCCAGCAGGAAAAGGCTCTTTATCCACCCCTCACCAACAAAGTGACTAAGCAGCTCACCCTACTATTTAGGCATGACCAAACGGCAACTTCAGGTGTACTCTTCAGCCCAGCTGGTGAATCTTGGTATCCTGAGGCAATGTTACAACTGCCTCATGTACACAGACAGCCTTCTCTTCCTACCACAAAACACTAACATATGCAAGAGATGCAATTATACAGCCAAACTGGAGGCTAAGGTCTCTCCACCCAATACTGGAACAGACAGTCATGAGGAGAAGGTAACACTTGCACCACACCTCCAGCCCCAAATAGACCTACTAAACCAGCACTGGCAAAAAATACACATAAATACATGAAATCATACTTGGAGGCTTTAAATAAAAACCTGCAAAAGCATCAGAGAGCTCCAAAGCAGACACCCACAAAACCTGCACCTCCCGTCACAAACCAGACAACACATAAAACACAAAATCAATGTGCCACACAATCACAGCCCTTAAGGTGAATTAACATACCTAACACACTAGTAATAGGTGACTCAATGGTCAGGCACAGTGATGCCCCATTCACTAGGCTGGACAAGGAGAGGGTTACTGTTAGCTGCCTGTCAGGAGTCAGAATCCGCCACATAACACAAGCACTCAAGTCACTCCAGAAAAAGTACAAATATGACTTTGTCATTGTTCATGTTGGTGTGAATGACCTGAGACATACCTCCCTGGACTACATGAAAAGAGACATGGAAGAGCTCTCTGATCATGTAGCCCAGGCAGGTATGACCCTGACCCTGAGTAGCATCCTGCCCTCACCAAGAATGATACCTCAGTATAAAGAAAAAATGATCAATTTCAACAATTGGCTAACGTTTTGGTGTCATTCAAAGGGGATCCAGTGTCTGTCAGCCTGTGATGACATGCTCGACATGCCGCATTGCTTTGCAAGAGATGGCTTGCACCTGTTACCCCTTGGCTTTCGAATACTGGCAAAGGCTCTTGCTGCCCCTATAGTGCCCTTTTTAGGCAAGGCTCAAAATTCAAACCCACCTCCATAAACACCACAAGTAAAAAAATGAGGGTTATGCCACTCAACGCCAGGAGTTTAAATCTAAAAATGCATGCGCTCGAAGCACTCCTAAGTATGGAGAACATTGACATCTGTGCTGTAACTGAAACCTCGTTCAAGGCTCCAGAGAGCACTCCAGCACTACTGGGCTACAACTCATACCACATATTTCGGCCACAGAACACGGACCAAAACACAAAAGGAGGGGGGTGTATCCATATTCATCAAGGATACCCACACCTCCAGGTTAGTGGCGCAGCATGATACCTCTGAGATCATCCAAGTGCAACTAACATCGGGCAAATCTGCAATGCAAATTGTGGCCTGCTACAGATCACCCTCCATGACCCAGTACCACCACTCCACCTTTCTGGAGACACTGGAAAACATGAAGGTCCTACCGAACACCCTGATATTGGGCAATTTCAATTACCCTACCATTAATTGGGAAAAACTACTTGAGTACAAACTCCCAGGCTCAGTGCTTCCTGGAATTTATCAATTCAAATGCCCTGGATCAGCTGGTAAACTCCCCTACCAAAGGCCACAACATATTGGACCTGGTCATCATCAACATGGGCGACAGGTGTTCTGTACTGGAGATCAACCCATCACTGGTTAGGTCAGACCATAAACTAATCACCCTGGATGTCCACACCCCACCACCACCCCCAATCAAGGAAACCACAGTGAAAAACTTTTCTAAAGCAAACTTCATCTTACTTAAGGCAGAGGTGGTAAGTTTCACAGCCCCCACGTTAAAGGATAACACTGCCCAAGATGCAGAATCCTTTACAATTGCACTCTAAGAGCACCAACAAGGATGCATGGATTGTGCCATACCTAGCAAAACCAAGACTCACTCCCCTAAGAGAAGTCAACCAGTCTGGTGGACCCCTACCATAAACAGGTTATACAACAAAAGGAGGAAACTGGTTCAGAAAAAAAGCAAATCCCAAAAAGGAAAGACATCCCTGATCAGTATCAGTAAGAAACTAAGGTCCCTCATAAAATCATCCAAGGTTAACTTTGAAAGAAAAATAGCCAAGGATTTGAAAGATAACCACAAAGCCTTCTTTAGCTATGTCAAAAATCTAAGTGGCAACTCGCAGATATGCTCTGAGCTAGTGCAAAATAGCACAAAATATACTGAATCTACTGATATAACCAACATCCTGACAGATAGATTCAGTGCAAACTTCACCTCTCTCTCACCTTCCAAAGGGCCCACAACAATACCGGAAAAGTGCAGTGTCCTGGAAATCACAGAAGCACAGGTGAAAACAGCCCTTTAAAAAGCCAAAAACATAACATCAATGGGGCCAGATGGTGTCCAAGGCTGCGTCTTGCACGAACGACAGAACGAAGTAACCCCCCCACCTAAACACGCTGTTCAACCTCAGCCTCTCCACAGGCTACATGCCCACAGAATGGCGCACAGCAATGGTTATTCCGCTCCACAAAGGAGGGGCCACAACTGACCCTGGTAACTATCGCCCCATAAGCCTGACTTGCCTGGTCTGCAAGGCTATGGAGTGCATCATCATGGAACTCATTAACAAAGACATTGGGAACCTCCAAACACTTGACCCGACCCAGTTTGGCTTTATTAAGGGCAGATCATGCCTACTAAACCTGGTTGACTTCTTCAAGACAGTCACCAAGGCCATCGATGAGGGAAAGATGGTTTACACAGCCGACCTTGATCTCGCCAAGGCATTCGACACCATTCCTCACTTGGGTATTATAAAGAAACTCACCAGCCTGTACATAAACCCCTATGTCACAAGATGGGCTGCTAACTGGCTTACAGACAGAGCTCACATGGTAAGAATAGCGGGCTCCAGGTCCGACTCTAAACCAGTCACAAGTGGTGTCCCACAAGGCTTGGTTCTGGGACCCCTACTGTTCGGCATATACTTCTCAGAAGTACAGGCAAACACAGGAGGACTATGGCTAACCAAGTTCGCCGATGACTACAAACTGGGAGCCATAATTGACTCTACAGCTGACATGGACATCCTTCAAAAAGGCCTTACTGAGACAGACACCTGGTGTCAAAGTTATGGCCTCAAGCTAAATGCCAAAAATGCATAGTCATCCAGTTTGGGAAAAACAAAACACCCATGAATTACCACATAGGTGGCAGCCCCCTTAATACAGCAGAGGTAATAAGAGATCTTGGGACCCAGGTAGATAGTAATTTCTCCTTTGACAATCATATTACCAAAGTAGTTAGGAAATCCTTCTATGTGGCCCATCTAATTACTAAAGGATTTGCATCTAGAATAAAGAGGTTATAATGCCCCTCTATTCATCCCTCATCAGACCCATCATAGAGTACAATGCCCCATTTGGGATGTACCTCACAAGACACTTCAAACAGCTGGAAAGACCACAAAAGCACCTCACCAAGAGGATTACTGGCCTCAGACATATGTCCTATGCAGCCCGACTGAAAAAACTCTGGCTGTACTCAGTGGCATATCACTTACTCAGAGGTGATCTCTGCCTGACAAAGCCAGGTCCAACTCAGAACTGATGGACATGCTCCACCTAAAGAAATCCAAGTCACTGCAAGCCACGTGCTCTCGCCACAACAATAAATAGAACATGCTGGAGGGATAGATTCCTGTCACAGAGACTCCCAATGCTTTGGAACAAAATTCCTAACTACATTAGGCAGAGCCCCTCACTAACACTCTTCAAGAGAAGCCTTAACGAGTGGATGGGTAACAGAAAATACACTCCTGGGATCACATCATTGGCTCTGCTTGACAGAGGCTCAGCCAACACACTCTGGCTAGGCTTATAAATGCCCTCAGGCAGATAGTCTAGTACCTACCTATGAACATATAAACCTATGAACAATTCCCCTCTATTCATGTATCTACAGTTGTCACAGCTTGCCCCATAGCATTCCAGGTTTGATAGATTAACAGGTATGTACATGCTACAGTAGCTACAGGCCTCAGGTAGATGTAAAGTGAGAGCAGACCTGTAGAGTACTGAGCAGCACTGTTGTGAAAAATATAAGCCTATACAGTTGGTAATGGACTGTTTTTCTCTCCCCCCACCCTTTATCTGCTTCAATAATTATTATTCATCTACTGTGAGTATGTTGTTCTCAAAATCTAATGTCGGGACTTTTGTCCTATTATTGTTCATATATTTAAATGGTTCAATACTAACATATCTTGTTGAAATTCCACTGTTGGTGGTCTGTTGCTGTAAATGTTACTGGCATGTTGTTACAATAATGATTTATTCCATTTATGCATGTGTGCTTTTTGTCATGCAGTTTCCCCAATTCTATTGTTCTGGGTTAATTGGAACACTCATGCATGCTGTTATAATGGATCTATATTATCATATCGCATGCTCAGAAGAGCGAATGACAGATAATCAACCCCAGTTAACCGAAATCTAAAAACGTTGAAACTTCAGAACACTGATTATTTTCCAATGGAAAACAAGCGCTGTTCCGAAAAAAAAAAAAACAAAACAAAAAAAAAACCTGTAAAACATTACTTAATGTGGGGGGCTTCACCCCCCGACATGTCCCAATGTGAGGAGCTGTGCCCCCCACACAACCCCTACTTAAATATACCAACTCTGAGATCGCACTACAGTGCAGAAAAGGCAAAGTAGCGAAAGGGGACAAACAAATTATTTCCCAAGGAAAGAATTTGCTGAAAAGCCGCTTCACTATTTTGCCTTTTCACAGTTTACAGTTCGACAAAGACGCATTCAACAACCTGCATCTGGGACAGTGTAATAGGGAGCTGTATTAACTAATGTTGAAATGTTTTGTTTATGACTAACCAATAAATCTTAAAAACCTTAACACCAAAGCATGTTTCGTTAGGCAGATCCCATAAGATCCGCCTGTCCCACCTCATCTGGCTGCGGCACCAGATCCCACCACATCAGGGACCCAACCTCGAACTGCCTCCTCCATGGGTCCTGAACCACCATTAGGTGGAACTGCATCAGGGCCCATCCACCCCTGGGCATGGGCACAGAGAGGACCTTGTCATCTGGCACCAGCTCAGAGGTATGGTGTGCAGGGTCATCCAGAGGGAGTTGGATGTATGCCTGACCCAAATCAAGGGCAAAATGGCACACCTCAAGGAGCAGACTGGCACAATCATCCAGCCCCCAGCACAGCCACTTTCAGGGCTGTGAAGGGGCAGTGGTGACTGCCCATGAGTAAGGACCTCAGTCCCACTGTTTACATCTGGGGGCATGCGGCCCTCCGATTCCCAACCACCCTCTCCATCCAAGGTGTTTACCCCCATCATGTGTCATACACCACCACTGTCTGCTGGCTCTTCTGTCTGCAAAAGCAACCTCTCATACTCAGCTTACCTCTCCAAACATACCTTCAACCCTTCTCCAACATTCCACTCTTACATTAAAAAAAAATAAATAAAAAATAAAAAATGAGGCATCTATCCCCACAAAAATAATCTCATCCCATACATAGGTTTCCATTTTGCCACCACATACACTGCCATGAATCAATCACCCTATCAATTAATCAACAAACTTATGTGTTCCACATCTCTCCCTGTGGAGGATGAGGCTCCAAATTCCAAATTGTCCACATCATTCACAGCTGTTGCTGGCCAAGAAATGGAGAGCTATAGTCCTTTCTTACACCCGTCCTGCATGTCCCTAGCTGCCTTTCATAATGTATTTCCCCCTGCTTGACCCCCAATTCACCACTTTCCTATCACCCCCTTTTTTCTTTTCTTTTTTTGGAATTAGTGCGAGTTTAAGCAGGAGTAAGCATCGCTAAGCAAAGCTAAGGGTCTCTTGGAACTGCTTAATATAACACAAAACGATACAAACCCACTTAAAACTGCTTAAAACTGCTTTAATCATTCTATGTCATTCAGCCACTCTTCTGCCCAGCAACAAAATCACCAACACTGCCAGATCTCAAACACAGGACCCTGTGTACTAGAGTCACAGAAACACACCACTACACCAAATCTGCCGTGAGAGGTATTAATGCTTTTGTAAATATATCATGCATTGCAGTCATTTAACATTAGGGGGAAAAAAGTAATCGCTGCCAGATCTTAAACCCCGGACCCTGTGTACAAGAGTCAGAGCAATACACCACTACACCAAATCAGTTGCAAGCATTACTCATGCTTTTGTAAATATATCATGCATTACAGTCATGTAACATTAGGGAAAAAAGACAAAGCTGCTATGTTTTGAACACTGGCCTTCTGAACCCGAGTGACAGCAACACAACACTACACCAAATCAGCTCTGGTGTGTTACTGATGCATTTGTAAATATATCATGCACCACAAGGATGTAAGTTTAGTGTAAAAATACATCAGTGACAAATTTTTAACCCAGACCCATCTGAACTACAGTCAGTGCAGAGCAACACACCAGTAAGCCAATTGACCTATAGAGTACAACATCTGTTTTTACAAACGTATCCTGATTGCCAGTAACACACTACTCCTATATATACTGGCCCAAATCACAGTGTACTTGGGCCTCTGATGCAGACACAGAACCAGTACATGGATGAATAAATGCAGCTGGATATATGGGAGGCCTACAATATCTAGTAGAGCTGACAACTATACAGACTTTTGCTGATTATCCACAGTTGTTCTCCCCTATTCATTGGCGGTCCTCATAAAACCTACTCTGTATGCACACATACTGGCAAGGCAGTGCATATTGGGGTTACAAAAGCATGACAGACAGCTCAGTGTCACATGTCATACCCATCAGAACACACATATCCATGCTAATCCTGTGTTCCACGCTAATCCTGTGTCACACACTGTATGCAAGCATGTCTTACAAATACACCTGCCATATGAATGACTTGGTAGCTCCATCTGTTATAGTTCTAGCATCTGTCACATCTAGAAACTCACAGTCCCGGCTCACAGCCTGGTGTGTGGCATGACAACTACATGCATGTCAATATAACATAGGAATAATGGAGCCTTGCAATGTTCAGCAAAACTGGTTGCTCCTACTGCAGTCACTGCCAACCACAGTAGCATGTTAAAGCCCTGCAGGGTGGGACACATTTCACAATTATAAATATGTGTACTAAATGTTGTCTAACACTCTCTGGGTGGCACTATTATGTAACATATGCATCACAGGCACATGCCTCACCGGAACTGTTGTGGGTACCCTCAACCAGGCCATGCTGTGACACAATAGCTGACACCGCACCCTCACTGACAGTAACAGCTTGCTCTCCCCAATGTCTTCACAATCCCTAGTCTGACTCCTGGCCAGAATGCAGTAACTGAGGCCTGCTACATATGCAGCAGCATGTCCAACTCCCTGCTACAGACCTAACATTGCTCCCAAACACCTAGAGCAGGGTATCCACACAAGAGCCAAACATAAAGGGTTGGGGGGAATGTTGAGGTTTTAAAAGACATGTCCCAGTCTGCTGCTACAAACATACACAGCTGACAGACCAGTATCAATTGTAGCAGCATGCATAGTCAGATAGAAAAGGATCTATGACACTCACATCTGCCTGTCTCCTTACTCACCTAAACACACATTTACACAGTACACTGCTACAGAATCTGAAAGTCTGTTAATAATGGCCAGACATACATACCTCTCAACTGTACAGATTTCCACAGAATGTCCAGATTGTTGCCTCATAGTTTTGGCCTGTTCCACATAACAATTGTGTTTTTCTGCCAAATCCCTGGGATGATATGAGCAATGATGTCACTAAATGATGATATACATTTGAGTGTCAGACTTAAAATCCCTCAGAAAATGTATTTCAAAACAAACCCTGTTACTCCAGCAAATTTCTAAGTTTATAAGAGCAATATTTAAAAATCTGTCCCTATTCCTGGCCCTTTGCCCCCCCATTGTGTCATGCTTTGTCCGGATTTCTTGCGCTAAGAGGTTGAGAGGTATGCAGACATAGCATGCAAAACTGTGGACATAACACATCAATCCAAACAGTGGAAGTATTTCCACCTACCCTCTGGGATGCTGTAGCTCCCACACCTCAATAATGTTCTCCTCACAGGCCAGGAAAAGGGGCAAGGACCACATGAAGACCTTAATTATAGCACTGCGATTGGCTAATGGAAAGACAACACAGCTGTTTTGGATGCAGTTAGCAAGTGGGAGACACAGACTGGTGCACAGGTCATCACCTGTTCATGAGCATTACCTACAAAAGGCAAGCTGCCTGTCTATGGTAAACAGGCCTGACACTTTCTTCATGAAGATAGACTGAGATTCATTAAAACACTACGTGTGGATTTCATCTGACAAAGGAGTACAGCACTATACCAGGTATGTCATACAATTACACATGTAATGGAATGCAGATGGGGGGGATGCAGTAACAGGAAATAGGCTTTTAAACAGTAGGTCCCAACAACACTTCCTGGACTGACATGTTGCTGTTAGTCTGCTGTCCAATACCTATGGCCATCCCTGATGGCTTGGTCTGCAATGACATAGATCACAGCTCTGGGCCCTGAGTCACCCCAGCAAGGGTTAGCTCACATATGACTACTACTGGATTGTCTGTTCTACAATATTGACTGTAACACTGCCAGCCCAACTAACTGGGATGTTGTAAATAATGATGTTATCTGTGACTATCAATATGAGACATATGCTTGTCTTACAAATGTAAGAAAACTCTATATGCTATGTGGATATTAAGCAACTGGTGCAGAACTGTGTGTTGAACTGTATGTTATGTACTGAGCTTATACCTCTCAAATGTCCAGAGTTTTGCAGACTGACAACATGTTTGCCTCATATATTTAGTCATGTACTCATACAGTTGTGTTTTGTCTGGCAAATCCCTGGCAAGTCATTAAAGACTGAAGTCATAAAATAATAGCACACATCTGAATGTCAGATGTCATATCCTTCAGAAAATGCAAATGCAAAACCTGGTATTCCTTCAACTGTCTAAGGTGTAACAGCAATATTTCTAAAGTGTCACTATTTTCTGGCCTTTGTCCCCTCTTTATTTGTGCCTTTGTCCAGATGTCTTGCTGTAAGAGGTTGAGAAGTATGACTGAGTTTCAGGAGTGTAACCATGGTGTACTGTACTTTCAAAGAACATAAATGTATATAAAGTACAGTAGTACCTGCGTAAATGTATGTATTAATAGTAGAAGCTGGAAGCCTTAAACATACAGACATAAGTTGCAAAACTTCAAGTAAATAAGCTGAACGTGTTTTACAAATGTGTTATCTCAGTATCAGTGTAGCAAGCAGACATAAATGTATATAGCTAGAGGCTTTTGTATTGTCTTGAAACATAAATAATTATTAGGCTGAAAATGTAAAAGTGTTTAACTGTGTTATGACTCCCAGTTCTACACAAACATCAGACAGATATGTACTTCTGACGCAGAGATGTTAAAATGTATATTAGTTGCTGTTATCCTGGGAAGTGAAGGCAGGTGACACACACTGATGTTATCTTGAGCTAACACAACATTAATGTTGATTACTACTTTCAGACCTGTCGCAGAGAAAGACCTTTGCATGTTGTATGTGTCTGTATATCTGACAACATCCACTCATCTGCATTTGCCTTGCTAATAGTAAGGAACTAGGGAAATGTAAAATTGTTTAAATATAGAAGGGAATATAGTATATCTGTCTGATGTTTGTCTGGTCGGCGGTGCTCTGAGTATCAGGCATCTCTGCATTTAATGTTGATTTGAAGCCCTTCATTTAAGGTATGATCACTTCTATTTTGTATCTTTTTTCGAATCTTACATTTGTTTTGTTTTAAGTTTTCTGTTCTGTTGGAGTTTTAAGAGTTCCCCCTCCCTCTCACCCAGCCCTTCTTGTGTTCTTAAATTTGGTGGCTTTTGAGTTGCCTGCGCCCACTATAAATATCATTGTGGACTCTCCTCCCAGTCCCAGCCCATCATCTTATTCTACTGAGTAGAGAGAGATTATTTGGGAAGGCCCCCCCCCCCCTTGGTTTCCTAAACTTATATTATTATGTTTCATCCCTTTTCACTTAATGCAACAAAATAATTCTACTGTGTTTGTGTTACTTCCTCCTTTATCAGTTTATTTGCTTTTGCTGCCTGTTCTTAAAAGTACTCAATTGCACTTATCCTGCTGCATTTATTACTGCTTGTTAGTAGCTTGATTAAATTGCAACTCATATTCTAAGCCTTTTGGTTTAAGCACTTGGACTTCAGGCCAGTTATTTTACATTAAGGTTTGTGGTCCGCACTTTTGTGAGAGGAGAGGGTAGATTCTGTCCTTCTGAGCTGGGAATTACTGGTTAAAGGCTTATTGTGCCTGCTTATTTGCACTGTTTCTTTCTGAAATTGGTGCACCTTGTTTGCTGTAGCATAGACTAGATTCAGACCTGCTGAATCTAGCTTTGTTTGTATAACTCGAGCACTAATTTTGGCCATCTTTTTTGGAGAGGCACACTAGCAGCAGGCGTGTGCAGTTAGAACATATCTGATTGAAGACTGCTGGAACAGGGCTCAGTTTTGAGCTTTTTATTGGTTAATTCAAAAATGTGTTTAAATCAGTTTGCTCTTGTTTGCTACTGTTATATTTATGTGTGCATCTGTTCTCCTGTGTTAAATTGACCTAAACAGAGTTGAAATATCTTTAGCATAGTCTGGTTACAGGTTTTGTTGTATTCAGATCTGTTTGTGTAATTCCTGTGTTTCCTGATATGCCATCTTGTGTTGACCAGGGCCTGCCTGCACTTAAAGGAAAAAAATGGGATATCAAATCAAATATCTCTACCTGATGTCTCCCTAAAATCCTGTTATGTGATACAGCCTCAAAAAAACATAACCGCAGCTTTAAAAAAAAATCCACTATTCTCTTTTACTGCTTAGGCTTCATACTTTTCCGTACTGTTTGACTTTCAGTTTTAAAACCAAGATGAAAACTGTCTAGTCGTCTCTTAAATAATGATGTCACATCTGTCACAGCTCTTGCTGAAGATCCTGGGAGGTTTCCTCCCCCAAAGTGATGTAAACACTGCCTTATGTGCATGCTGTACAGAATCCATGTGATCCTCCCACATTGTGATGTCAACACTGCCTTTCCCAGCCCACTGTTAACCTAATAAATGGACTAGGTGCTGTGTGGAACTCCTTTTCTGTGTTAGCAAATCTGGTCGACTCTATTCATGTGAAGCACTTCTTCTTCACCAGCGTTTTGCTACTTCATAAGTAAGGTAAGTCTTATTACTTCTTAATAGTGTATCCTAAATGTAATTTGTCCCTGTTTCTATGCCTCCCTAGCCCTGATATTGTGTCCTCCCAAGTTTTTAATTGCACATTAGTGGAGTTAATCTTTTTCTGTTTGTAAGGGTGCCACGTGCTTCCCTTTCACAGCTGCATTTTTAGCTTAGCCTACTTATTTTCATTTTGATCCAGGGTTTATATTTCCCCAGTTATGTTTAATGCTTGATGAGTTATGGCGGATACTATTTGCTAACAGAAGGGAATAAGAGAAAGTGGAATGTGTGTGTGTGTGTGTGTGTGTGTGTGTGTGTGTGTGGTGGGGGGGGGGCTGCTTACAAGCCAAAGCAGAGTGCTCTCCAGGGGAAAATGAACATTGGCTCAAACAGGTAGACACATACTCAAAGTTAACTGTAGCTGTTTGCAGACAGTTCAGACCCAGACTGCGCTTTTCCATTTGTGCCTTTGTCCCACTTCTATGTATGGCTTTGTCCTAATTTCTTGCGCTGAGGTTCATAGGTATTTCAGGATCAATTTATCCTTGCTTTTGAACCAGATTTCTCTGCTTGGTTAGTACACTGCTATAAAATGTAAAAATCTAAATCATTGTAGAAGTAAAGCAGTGTGTGTGTGTGCGTGTGTCTGCGTGTTATGTATGCACTACCATAATTTTTTTTAAATATTGACTCAAAAAAGCATGTGGGTGCTGTCATGCAAGTCTAAAATATTTCAAGTTTATAGTGCATCATTTGTTAGCTATTTAAACAGGAAGGGAAAATAAGTGGCAGACTGCTTTGCAAAGCAGGGATTATTGCCAGTGCTATGTAGCTTGGTTTTAAATTTGACAGGAGTAGTGCAACAAAAAAAGTCTCCCAGTGTAAGGAGGAAATGCTGACAAGCAAACAGTACATTACTCTGGTCACCTGCTGTGACGAGCTGTCAATCACATGCAGATAATGGGTCAAATTACCCTTAGCTCTTTGACAGCTAGGGAAGGTAGGTGTGAAGTGGGAGGGGAGATTCCTTGAAGAACTAGATTTCAGCCTTCACAAAAGAAAGCAATTTAACATTTCTAAGATGAAAGGGCTAGAAAATGCACCTTTCAGTTCTGTTCTGTAGCATTTGCACTGCTTGTGTTTTAAGTGGTCATTGAAAAAGGATAACATTTTAACCAAAAGTAGGGGATTTTAAGACTGCAGTGAATGTCTGTTAAGTCAATGAAGTGACAGCAGCTTAAGGCAAAACGTGGCAGATCTGATGCAATTTTTTGGAGACTAAGTATCCCAGAATGCATTATTTGAGGCAGTGTAAACAGTCTGAATTTTTTCAATATGCCAGACCCCATGTGGTCAGAGTCAGAAATTGCATCTAAAAATATCTAAAAAGCTCAAAATAGTCTCAGAGTGCTATTAAAATGTAGGAAACATCAAACCATGATGAAATTAATATGTTTTTTTAGTCTGAGGGCGCGGTTGTCCTTTAATGGGAGTAAGTGAACTGGTTGGAACTGGTCTGGCATAGATTGTTGAGCTAAGATCTCAGGGACAAAGGCTGGCTGGTCAGATCTAGTGTCTCTATTTTACCTTTGTTTTTGTGGTATTTAAAACCAACATCTGTGTGGATTTGTGCTTGTTTGCCTGTCATGCTCCACTGCTGTGCTGTTTTAACCCTTTGTGAGGTATCTCAGCTGCATTTTTCCCTTACCAGCACTCTTGTGTGAGTGAGGCCCTTGCCTACAGCTACTGTATTAATTTTATCCAGCCATACTCACACCTATACGTACTCTCCTCAGATAGTAACCACTCTACTATGCCTGACCTCTGTTCCACAGATTCTGATAACAATGGATGGACAATGTGAGACAGTGTAGCAACTGCCTTGTGTACACAGACAACCCTCTACTACTAACACCTAAGAACACAATATGTGAAAGATGCAATCACATTAAGAACGATCCTTGCTGACAAAAACCAGTACATGACTGACAGACCACGATGCTTTGCCACAGATGGCCTTCATCTGTCTCCCCTGGGATTTAGACTTCTGGCAAAGGCTCTTGCCTCCCCCATAGTGCCTTTTTTAGGCAAAGCCATGACCACAATATTACCAATGTGACTAATTCATATAAATTAAGTTAAAGGTCATGCTGTTAAATGCTAGGAGTTTTAGCATGAAACTGCACTCATTGCAAGCATTCCTTGCCCTGGAGGATGCTGAAATTTGTGCAGTCACTGGAACCTGGTTCAAAGCTGTGGAGAGAAACCAAATCTTACCAGGTTACTCATCCTACCATACTTTCAGACACCAAATGGAGGGCTATAAAGCCAAAGGAGATGGAGTTTCAATATTTATCAAAGACATACACAGCTCCAGGCTGGTCAAATGGTATGACACACAGGAGACACTGCAAGTGAAGTTAATTGTTAACAAAACAAATATTCAAATCAGAGGTAGTTACAAACCCCCAAGCATGACACAGGACACCCACTCCACCTATCTGGACTTACTACAACCCTCTACCCTGATCCTGGGTGACCTTAACTACCCAACCACAGAGTGCAAGACCCATTCTAGCCCAGACATAAATGGCCAGCGATTCCATGACTTAATCAATGCAATGCATTGGATCAGCTGGTCGACACCTCTATGAGAGGTAAAAATATCCTGTACCTGGTCCTAACCAACATGAATAGCCACTGTAACACTCCTACAGTGTCATCCTCCTTGCTAGGATCCAACCTTAAAGTGATCACATTTAAAGTCACCATCTCCCCTGAACCCCCCACCTTGTCAGGGTCACACAAAATAACATGTTCGAAGCTGACTGCAATCTGCTCCTCAGAGCAGGTATAAGGAGCTGCACAGCCACAGTTCCTTTAGTTGGAGCTACCACTAATGTCCAAGCCTACACCAGGAAAATATATGAGCACCTACATAGTTGTATGGACTCAGCAATACCTGACAGGACCAAATCATCTTCATCAAGGAAGAGTAAACCTGTCTGGTGGACAGCACCAATAAGCAAAATCTATAATAGAAGGTGGAAACTGCTGTCCAGGGCCATGAAGGAGCAGGTGCCAAGTTGGAAGCAATTTCTCCTTTGTCTGAACAAGCAAATAAGGTCACTGGTGAAATGCTCTAAAGCTAACTTCAAGTCCACATTGGTCGCATCCACCAAGGACATTCACAAGACCTTATTAACATATGTCCACAATCTTGAAGGCAACACCCAAATCCTCTCTAAACTGGTGGTCAATAACACCACATCACAAACGCCATAGATATAGCCAACCTGCTGGCAGACAGTTTCAGTGAAAACTTCAACCCTCTGTTCCCCATCAGTACACCAGGACATGCCTCATCACCATGGAGCAGGTCCTTTATGCCCTCTCAAAGTAAAAAAATAAAGTCTTCATGGGACCCCAATAACATCCCTGCCTGTATCCTACATGAACTCAGGCTTGAGCTCTCATCTCCATTGGGTACCCTATTCAACCACAGCCTGAGCACTGGCTTCATGCCAGCTGCATGGAGGACAGCCACTGTCATCCCTCTACACAAAGGTGGAGCATCCACTGAACCAGGCAATTATAGGCCCATCAGCCTAACTAGCCTGATCTGCAAGGCCATGGAATATGTTATCATGGATGTTATAAACAAGGACATTGGCAACCTCCAAACTCTGTACCCCACAGAGTTTGTTTTTTGTCAAAGGGAGATCATGCCTGTTAAATGTGGCTGACTTCTTCGAAACAGTCACCAAAGCCATGGACAAATGGAAAATGGTGCACAGTGCCTACCTTGACCTAACCAAAGCCTTTGACACTATTCCACACTCGGGCATAATACATAAACCCTCTCAGCTAGGTATCAGCCCGTATGTTACCAGATGGGTAGCTAACTGGCTCACTAAGAGAACCCACTCAGTCAAAGTAGGGGCAGCCATCTCTAGTAGTAGACTACTAATGAGTGGTGTACCCCTTGGGGCTGCTATTGTTTGACACATACTTGTCTGAGGTGCAAGCCACAACCAGTGGTCTGTGGCTGACCAAGTTTGCAGATGACTGCAAGCTGGGTGCTGTCTTGAATCCCCCTAGTGATGTGAACATCCTGTAAGAGAGCCTTACCCAAACAAATGACTGGTGCCAGAAGCAAGACCTCAAAATGAATGCCAAGAAATGCATCATTATCTCCTTTGGGGAAATTGTCATCCTCACTACTTATGACATTAATAACAATGTACTAAGCGTGCAATCAGTTGTGAGGGACATGAGCACCTAGGTTGATAGCAACCTGACTTTTGACCACCACTTTGCCTCCATTGTACAGAAGGCTGTCTACATGGCCCACCTCATAAATCAGAGTATGTCATCCAGGAACAAGGAGGTCATAACATCCCTGTACTCCTCCCTCATCAGACCCATTATCAAGTACAATGCCCCCTTTGGCATGTACTTTGCCATGCACATGCAGCAGTTGCAGAGACCACAGAGGATCCTGACCAGGAAAATCCATGTCTCAAACACCTATCCTATACAGATATGCTAAAAGTCCTGTCCGTCTACTCAATCTCATACAGACTGCTCAGAGGTGACCTGTGTCTGGCATACAAGGGAATGTCTGACCCAGCTTTGATGGAGTTGCTGCATATCTGTAAGACAAATTAAACTCACACAACCCACAAGCAAGGCCTTAACCTGGTCTGTGACATGAACATAATTTTTTTGCGGGAGAGATCTGTGCCCCAATGACTCAGCTGTCTTTGGAATAGAGTCCCTCTCTATGTCATGCAGAGTACCTCTCTAGCCCTCTTTAAGAGGAACCTGGACAACTGGAAGGGAAACAGAACATACACCCCTGGGATCACACCCGTGTCCCTGCTGGACAGGGGAAACAGGTGCTGACTTTGAAGGAACATGGGCAAAAGTCTTGGCTAGGCCTATAAGGGCCTCCTGCCCAATAGCTTAGTATCATCCTATGAACCTATTACTGTAGATGTTTGCTTTATTTATTTCAGACTGTCCTGCAATGTTGTCTGAAATTATTCTCTGTGAGTCTGAACTCTATAGTTATGGTATTGATTGAGTATTGCCTTCTTCCTTTATTAGTTATCATTAAATATAGGTAAACCTTGTAAGTCTATGCACCACAGAAGGAAGAAACATTAATTCACAATGAATGGTTAGTGAAAAATAATTTAATAAGCACAAGCTCAAAAGTACAGGTAAAATGCACTCAAAAATGTAGCGCCTTGGCTTTCCAGCCTTCCAGGAGATAAAACACACCCAAAAATAAAACCTTTTATATACTCTTTAAACAATTAGTAATCCATTCTAATTAGCCAATTAAAAAAAAAAATCTTAATCGATTATATAAGAAATTTCCAGTTGCATTCTGTATTTAAGCCAGCAGGTGTCATAGTAACTTACTTAAGAATAAAAATAGTTTCTTTATACAATAATATATTTTTAAGTGAATCTCATTTACTGCTATAAAATGTTCCAAAAATGCAACCTTTTAATTCACTACAAAGCCCCCATGAACTTCATTAAAATGACAAGCCAGTGGTCTCTAACATGTTCCTGTAACCTTATATTGAAAGTTCTCTTAGTCTCACCAATATAAAATAGGTTGCAGGGACACCTAAGAGTATAAATCACCCCTATAGTATTACAAGATTTGTATCCCAAAGACTCAGCTGTCTGTGGAATAGAGTCCCTCTCTCTGTCATGCAGAGTACCTCTCTAGCCATCTTTAACAGGAACCTGGATGACTGGATGGGAAACAGAACATACACCCCCTGGGATCCCACCTATGTCCCTGCTGGATGGGGGAAACAGGTGCTGACTTTGAAGGAACATGGGTAAAAGTCTTGGCTAGGCCTATAAGGGCCTCCTGTCCAATAGCCTAGTATCATCCTATGAACTTATTACTGTAGATGTCTGCTCTAATTATTT
>NC_056725.1:664711349-664716349 GCF_019279795.1 Protopterus annectens
AAAAATCAACAAGTAAGAAAGCAAAGGAGAGTAGTAGTGCTGAAACTGAATTCATCCTCAAGTCTTGGTGAGTACATTTGCGAGGTGGATCCTGTTTCTCACAAAATCTCAAGGTGACATTGATATATAGACTGTATTTATATAGCATATATCATGGGCAGAAGTAAATCAAAAATAAAAAAGATAGCTGGGTGCACAATACCCAGGATAAAAAAGTGTCCAGTCCTGGTAGGCGCACTGGTGCCAGGACTGGAAAAAATTATAGTGTGGAATCCTCAAAATATGGAAACATTCCTTCAATGGGGCCAGGCCAGGTTCAAAGAGAGACCCCCCCCCCCCCCCGTTGTAGAAGGAAGCAGCAGTCCACAAAAAGGACAAAAACTGATTGGCCAAAGAAGAGTCATAAAGACGATAAAGTGGACTATTGAGGATAAGAAAGAAATTACGTTTTATTACTATTATGTAAAAAGCCCAGCATTTCCAGACACAAGATATACAAAATGATTAAGAGAGAATTTGGAGGAAAGAAAATACTTCCACAGGAAAAACTGTCACAAGCTTCAAATAAAAATTTCTGTTCATTAATACAATAGACTTTTGAAAAACAGTATATAGATCAAGAAACTTTGATCTCTTTGGAAAAAGAAGCCTCTAAGGAAATGAGAAAATATAAACAACAAAACCTAGAGATATTTGAAAAATATAAAACAAAATATGGACATGGGAAAGAAAGAGAGATTTGATATGGTGCAATATTTATGCAAAGGAGAAAGCCAAGTTAACTAATACAGAGAAGGCAGTCTCTAAGATATTCAAAGAGAAATACAATCAAAGGCATCCAGATATGGAAAATTTCACAATAAAATGATTAATAGCACAAAGATGTAATGTAGAAAAGATGATTAGCAAAGCAGAAGTTAAAGACATACCCTGGGATTCATGAAGCTCGGTGCAAGGCCGGCATTAGGCTTGCACCGAACGTGCGGCATACAGATGGCACAGTAGTGCTATATGCATATTAATGAAGGCGCTCTGCCGCCACATCCACATGCATAGGAAACGTGCGTGAGTGCATAGGGCATGTTGAAGCATCGCACGGAGGTGTGGGCTTGTTGGCTGTTTATGTGCAACCTAAAATGCTGAATATTACAGCCTGCCCCCCAATAGTAATTGCACCTGTCAGTGTCCACGGATACTGAAACGTATGCAAAGCTTGCAAGACAGTTCTTGTGAACACAAAAATAAGAAGCAAACACAAATGCACGTAGCTGAATATTGAGTCCCCATCCCTCGAACAAATGACATTTAAAACCCTGTGCCCATATTTTAATGCAGTGTTGATAGTTATACCAAGTGGAAGTGAAACATATCGTGTTAGCGCTCCGCCAATAGCTAAGTCAAGTCCAATGGTCAGGTTTATCACCTGTCCCACATTGTGAGGGACAGTCCCCATCTGGGCAGTTGTGTCCATACCAGAACCATTATAAATGTAAAATATCCTAAGACCATATGACATAATTATGTCCAACATCTCATGTAATAGTCACATACAATAGTTATTTCCATATGTAACATACCTACATGTTACAAGAAATAGAATAAGCAAGTAAACAAAACAGAAGATGCATCTAAACTGCTACAACAATAAGCTTACATTTAGGCATAAAACAAAAGTACTGTCTGTTGTACTGACCGTGGGTATGTGTTGGCCTATAAAATCTGATGTGTGTCCTGAATATATCACATCCTGGCCATATGAAAAGGTGGCAACCCTACCAATGGTCAGAGCATTCGGCCAAAATCTGCCCATTTGCAGTCCAAGGCGTCCTTTTTCAGGATGGGTCAAAGATGAACGGGTATTACCCGGGTCTACCTACCATGTCATGAAAGATAAGTATTTGCGTATACCTATGTGCATGATGCACAGCATGTGGAAGGTGGAAAATGCCAGGGTAGTCCTCACAACCATACAGGTACCAGAGATATGTGGTGTATGCAATGTGTTCCCTTGACCATGCCATAGGCCATGACCAGAGAAGGGATGGATGGAGTGTGTGGAATATGGGTGTGGGGGGGTAATGTAATAATCCGCAAAGCGGAGACTGTGTTGGATGCACAATAGGTGAACTGGAGGTGTATGAGGGAGCAGTGGGTGAATCAGAAACACAAAGAACAAACATACACATCCGCAATACAACCTGACAGGCCATACTGTAGAACATAATCACACAAACATATGAATATTAAAATGTGCAATACACATGCACAGAAATGTCACCGGCACATACCCACAGAATGGTCTGGATGGAACTGAGCCATCCAACTACAACACACCTGGATGCATAATTAAATACCCATCATCCCCTCTACACCACACAACCCCCTCCCATACCTGAACGCCCACCAAATCTAGCCATACTTGGGCTGCTAGCTTGGCGCAGCCATATCTGCACATAGTGGCCACTACTCATATCTAGTAGGCAATCTCACCCTAGGCAGTGTCAGGATTGCAAACTATGTATCCCTTGCATGTAAAACCCTATCACATTTTTGTAAATCCAAAAAAATCGAAGGTTATTGTCTTGCTCAATTTTTGGATATCCCTCATGGGATAAGTATCATGTGTAAACATCAGACTTGGTATCACGACACGATGTCCAGTCCTGTAGACATCTGGACACAAGTTGTATGTGCAGCAGTGGTTCACGAGACTGCTCAGCCTCCAGCCAGTCATGCAGAACCTACTACCCGGGATTAAACACCTGGCCGTGATGCACGGCTCCCCACATGAATTATCGAGAAAATATACTTTACACATTCGCCTAGTGGCAGTTGGATATAGAGTGATTAAGGCGCTGATGTAAGCAGGGTACCTCCTGTCCCATTTTGTGAGGGATAGTCCCTGTTTGGGTAGGTGTGTCCTGACCAAGAATGATACAATGGCAAATGTCCTGTGATTGTAGGATATAACTATGTACCATATTTCATGTAACAGTTGCCTAAAACAGTTATTTCTGTACGTAAAATATGCAAATCTTACAAGAAACAGAATAAGCAACTAAACTGCTACAAGAATAAGCTCACATCTAGGAAAATAATTAAAGTTCTAAACCCTGTACTGACTGTGGGTATGTGTTGTCCTGAAAAATCTGGTGTGTCCCGAATATATCCCATCCTGGTCATATGAAAATGTGGCAACCCTACTAATAGTCAGAGCATTCGCACAATAACTGGCCAGCCTCTTAATCCCCCCTAAAACTAGTGACCTTTGGAAGAAAGGTGTTGAATGACACTTGAATGAATAATGACAATAATTAAAAGTAATAGACGTTTTTAACTTCAGAAAATAAGTATTAATATATATGCTCTGAATCTGTCAACACGTTTCAAGTTAATAGTACTAATATTGTAAAAGTGTCCCTGATTGTCCCTGATTTGTCCTTGCCTTGTCCCTGTCACTGTTGAAATTACGTACACATATGTACACCAACCAACTGTCACATTTGTTGCCAGTACTGTTGAATATCTGTAGTAAAGTAATATATCCTAACTGCCATCCATGCGGAATGTACCACGGATGGTGTAGTGGTCAAACTGCTGACTAATGTGTGTCTGTTTCTGTGTCCAAGCCACGCAAGGGCTGCTAATTTTATGTGATGGCCAGAATAATATCCTTCAGATATAGGGAGGTAAAGGTAGCGGGGATGCGCGGCGGACATTCAACTGTATGGGAAATGTAAATAAGTACGTAGGTGTATATGTATGTGTATATACAGACATATATATATATATATATATATATATATATATATATATATATATATATATATGTATATATATATGAATATATGACATAGATATATATATATATATATATATATATATATATATATATATATATATATATATGAATATATGAATGAATGTGAAGGGAAATACAAGTGGAACCCCCCAACCCCGTATTATGTAGTGGCGACATAATAATCTGGTCAGAGGTGGCCAAACCCCTGCATCTGTAAACATAGGTAGAATGTTAACATTGGGACTAACTCTGTCCACGTGCTAATTCTTACTTTCAAATGAGTACAGGGCTGTTCCAGTCTCCAGTCAGACAAGCCTAAACCCGGATGACCACATGAACATCCTGACAATCAAACAGACGTATGTGCCAGGACTATAAGCTTTGGAGTTCTGAATATCCTTGGAGTGAGTAAACCTGCAGCACGGGTCCAGAGTAGTAGGGAATAGGGAATGTTGCAAGTGTAGTACTGCAGTTTTCCCAGCAGGAGAATGGATACCTGCTGTGTAAGTGAAGCATTGAGGCATATGTTAGGGTAGCTATGAACCATGGGTATACATATAAATGAAGCAAAACACCAATAGTGTAGTGGTTAGAGCATCCATGTAACGTAAAAGCATTCCCATATTTACACATTGCTTTGTGTAATTCCTGCCCTTCCTTTTACATAGGAAAAACCAATCGTAAACTAAAAGAGAGAATATACCAGCACCTTTATGCTATAAAAAAAACTCTTTTAGAGAATGCCTTAGCAAAACATGTTAGCAGTAACCCTGACCACTCTTTTTGTTTTATGGGTATTGATCAAGTACCTTTAACCGATAGGGGAGGCCCCTTTCAGATAGTTCTTGAGTGTGTCGAACTTTTATGGCAGTTGAATTTAGATGCATTTAGGCTAGATGGCCTCAATGAGAACTGTAACATTTCATGTGTTCTTAAACTAAGGAGCTACTTTAGGTAATGCCTATATGCACATTATTTTGTGGGTTTAATGCATAATTTTTTACAATGTTAATGTAAATGCACTAGTAAGAATATTTTTATGTTGTTTTTTATCATACAATATTTATAGATAATTTAATGGAGTTTTATGATTATTCATTATTTTATTCATTATTTTTATTGAGTCAAATTAGTGCAGGAAGTGCAATTATTTGTCACTTCCTGTTAACTGAGTATTTGAACAGACCAGTTTAGCTGT